>NW_008336359.1:381644-413027 GCF_000622305.1 Nannospalax galili
GAATGCAAAGGAAAATAGCTTTAGATACTTAAGTGACAATAGAATTTATTCTCATAATTGTTTTAATAGCTTTTGTATAATCCTCATCACTATTATGAGATATTAATTGTATTTATCAAATCTGTAATCATTATGCCAAAAAATCTGAATTACTGTAATATTTTGCATATTGTTAAAACTGTAACTTTAATTGTAAAAAAAATTTTTAAATAAAAAAAAAATGAAGCACTGTCCATCAAAATACTAAAAACAGGAAAAATTTCTATTCTTCCATAATTTCATCATTTAAAAAAAAATGACTTATTTCAACTCAAGAAATTAGTTCTATTTTCTTCCTCATGAACCAGTCTCTCATCGTTTCAACCTCTCCTTCCTCTCCCATCCCCACCTCTCAGTTTTGCTTAATTCAGCTCACCCTTCAAACTCAGACCGTTTCCTCACCCTCAGAGACAAGGTTAGCCCCACCAGAGGCTCTTCCACCCTGCTTTTCACCCTAACGCTATAGAGCCAAGCTCTTCCACCCTGCTTTTCACCCTAACGCTATAGAGCCAATTTCTCAAAGGCTGTCTCCTTCTCTGGATTGTAAATCTCATAAAACCCCAACTACTATATCTTTTTTTTTGGAGACAGGGTCTCCCTGTAGCCCCAGTTGCCTGCCTGGAACTCACTATGTAGACCAGTCTGGCTTTAGTTTCACAGAGATCCTCCTCCCTCTGCCTCTGGAGTACTGGGATTAAAGGCATGTACCCCCACACCCCACTTTGTATCTTCTTTATTGTAGCGTGCTCAATGACTACAAATATATTTTTTAATTCATTCCAATATTTATCATAAATAAATCCATTAAATTTTTTATTAAAAACCAAGTTCCTGCCATATGCAATGCATTATACTAAGCATGAGAAAAACATCAGAAATTAAAATGGGAATTAAAAATAAATAAAACTTTGCCCACACGTAAGAAGAAGTCAGAGGTCCAATGAATAAGAAAACATCAAGCAAGCTGGACGCAGGAAAGATCAAGCCATCTTAAAGGCAGGAGTTAAAGAAGGCCTCACTAAGAAGGTGGTGACCTTTGAGTTAAAACATGAGACTGACGACAGCAAACATTTAGATGCCTGGGAGAAGAATCTTCTAAGTGCAGCAGACAAAATGAGCACATACTGTTTTCACCACAAAATGGAAAGGAATATGCTCTTAAAGAATCATAATGGCAGGGCTGGAGAGATGACTCAGTAGCTAAGAGCACTGGTTGCTCTCGCAGAAGACACAGTTTGGTTCCCAGCACCCACATGGCAGCTAACAACTGTTCATAACTCCAGTTCCAGGAGAACTAAAGCCTTCTTCTGGCCTCTGTGGGCATTGCAGGACACAAGTGCACTTGCATACATGCAGGCAAAGCACTCATGTTCATAAAATAAATATAAATCAAAACAAATTTCTTAATCATAATTGCTTTAAAAAATAATTTATTTGTCTGTGCTCTATCTCACATGCAAAAAGGGATGCCAATATAATTACCTAAAATATAAATAGATTCTTAATTAGCAAAAGGTTTTTTTTAAAAAAAAATAGACTATATCCCACTGTTCAATCAAGCAATTAAGGTTTAAAATTCTTGAATGGGTTTTTTGGAAACTCCTTGAAAAACCTGTTGGAGTTTCTCAGTTCTCAAAGCTACTGGGATAGTCAAAGTTCCTCTGAGAAGTCAATTTGCCTTTTATTATATTAATGAGAACAATATGCCTCTCACTGCTTAGTCCCACAACAAATTCCACAGCAAATCAGAACTGTTTTTGCATCTCTCTTTAGTCCTCAAATCACTACTAATCTCCCAATAATTTTAAGAACCTTTTTCAGATAACCTTAGTTGGAACAGATTGTTTAGTGGGTTTCTGTTCTCCACCAGGAACATTCAGTTGAAATTCACACCATTTCCTGATTTTTGCTTTGTTTTGTCTTTGATGGTACTGAGGATTGACCTAGGGCCTCACACATAGCTAGGCAAGTGTTCTACCACTGAGCCACATCCTTAGCCCTCTTTTAACTGTTTGGTCTTGGTAAGTTGCCTAAGCTAGCTTTGAACTCACTCAGTGGTCCAGAAGGGCCTTGAATTTATATCCTCCTGCCTTAGCTTCCAAAACACCAGGGATTATAGACCTGAGCCACCAGGTCTGCCCACCATTTCCTTCATAGCATCCAGAACTACCCTATCAATAGAAGCCATCCTGAACAGTTCAATGAATACTTGATTCCCCATAAAACCATTTCAATTCTCTGCTACAGAAAAGCACCTAAAGCTCAAACTATATCTTGTCCCTGTTAAAACTACTGATCGTAGCACTCCCTCCAATACCCATATCTCCCGTAGCTCCGGCTAGGCTTGAACTGTCAGCAATTTTCCTACCTCTACCTTCCAAGCATTGGGATTATAAGCAAGCACCACCATACCCAAGTTTATGCAACGCTGGAGATGGACTCAGGGCTTCATGCATGCTAGCGAGTGCTCTACCAACAGAGCCACATCCCCAGCCCTGAATATATCTGTCCACTCCGAAAGTTCTCACTAGCTTATCACATACATTTCACTGGCATTTATATATGACAATCGTTCTGTGTATTACTAGTATTCTTAAACACTCAGCTAAGCTTCAAACTCAGATTTCCAGCCACCTGTCTGTACAAACACATCTGCCTGTAGAGTTTCAGGCATGACTAGAACTAGCAAGTCTCACTGCAACCATCTTCATACCCTGCTGTGCCATGTTAGTTCAGCACCCTCCACAGCCTTCAAGCCTGGCCCCATGCACACCAGCACTGTGTGCCTCAAATCATGTATTCCAGAGACCTCCCCCAAGCCTACCACTCACATGCATACCCTGGGCCTTCTTTATGACCCTTCTATGTGGAATAAACTTCACCATGGCCCCAAAGCCAGTACCCCACTGCAACGCCGATCACTCATCTACCCCAAGACAGGCAGAACTCTCCCTCCACTCTTAGATATGTCCAGACAGTTCTGTTTAAACCTTGGTTTGCAGTATTTATCACCGCCTGCCTGATCTTAGTCATTTGTGACCATGTCTCTCTATGTTTACAATCTGTCAGCAGGGCCCACACTTTTTTACCTGCTGTTTAATCTTTCTTTTTAAGTAGTCTCAGCAAGCCATGAGGAGTCAGAAGTGCTTTAAGATATCAACTGCATGAAAGTGAATCAATGGGGTCTCAGTTAAAAATGACTAGAAAACAGATCTTGCTGAATTTGGAAAAAAATCAATCATCCTGTCCTGGCCTTTGAACCTTTTTGTCTGTGTCTACTCAGAAGACAAGGAAAGGAAGGCAAGGGGCTCTCCGTGGAACTACAAGGAAAAGCAGAGACAGAATAATGCTTCATTTTCTTGACAGGACAATAATCCTTCTCCCAACAAATCATAGTCCAGGGAAGCAAGCAGCCCCTTAACAAAAGGCAATTCTGCTCTGGCTGTGTTCCTCCCCTAGGAGAACACACTGCCCTTATCATCCCCTGATTAGATGTCCAAGGAAGCGGGGGAAGGGGCTTTGTTGAATACTCGGTCAATGAAACCTGCTTATAATGAATAACTCCACCTGTCTCCTCTGGTCCAGAGCCGTGCCAGGCTTTCCTCTGGTGCCTTATTTTCTACCTAACAAAAGGCTCACAGATGCCCAGCACGTGATCCCAAATGCCCCTCCTCCCCTTGCTTGAGACCCAGAGGCAGCAGAGCCCTTGTGGAAAGAACACGCTCTGCCACGCATTAGCCATCTTGACTTGCACTCAGCTTGAAATAGTTTTCTTGTTTCCCCTGTTCACAGCATCCATTAGCATCACTGACAAGAACTACTCATTGAATGAAGTCATGTTGCACCAATTTGAGAAGAGACCATGCAGACTCTTCTAGCTTCAGACTTGTTACCTGTGATTAGCTTTGGGTACAGCCTCCCCAAGACAAGATAGAACAGTGAAAGGTAGAAATGCACTCGCATGAATATATGCCTGAGTCTGTAAAAACATACCCATACATGCAAACAAACACTACAGTTTTCTAGGTTTAGGTAGGCAAAGGCTAAGAATGGAAGGCTATAGAACAAATTGATGACAATGTAGTTACCTCAGATGGGCAAGCCTGAAGCAGCAGAGATTACTTCATTTGCATATCTATATTGTTTGGATCACTACAAAAACCACATAGTCTTACAAATGAATGCAGCTCCTGCCTTCCAGTTGGACTGCTCTCTATGATGCTTGTATCCTTGAGTGATTTCAACAAGAACATCAGTAAAACACATGAACAAAACAAAGCACCATGATCGCGTGACCTTCCAGTAAGTCTGACTTCCCCCAAACACCAGATTCTGCATTTTCTAGGAAACCAGCCATACACTGAACATCAAAACTCAAACACAAGTTGGGTGGGAAGAAGGAATATCCAAAACAAAATGGAAGCAAGCCAGGACTAGAGATAAAACACAGCTGTGTATTGCCCTAAGGTTTTACAACTAACAGGTAAATCTTTGTGAAGCATTTCAAGTTTATAAAATGAAGGCAGAATAGCAGACTCTGTCTCCTTCGCTGAGGTGAAGCTTCTGACCCGAAAGCACTGAGACTACTCTGAAGAAGCTGTTGAAGCTGAAGATTAACTCAAAAGTCAAATCTCCATATTTGAAGGCATTTCAGGAAAACATCAGTGACCACTTAATAGGACAGAATGCAGGACAAAGCCTGCTTAGTTCAAACCTGCAATCCCAGCCCTCAGGAGGCAGAAGAACTGCAAGTTCAAAGCCACCTTGGATGAGAGAGAGAGAGAGAGAGAGAGAGAGAGAGAGAGAGAGAGAGAGAGAGGGAATATGACAGAACATCACCCCCAGGCCTTATATGTCTTGTTCCTGACTGTCTCCCAAGTACGGATGGTCATTTAACAAATACCTACTGAACATGGAATGAATAAATGGATTAGTAACAGAAGCAATGAAATTAAGGGACACAGAAATAAGAATTAGAATCAGGAAGCAGATAATATCAGCACTTATTTCTGTTGTACAGATGTAAAAAGAAAGGCCCTTTGACTTACCCAGACACAGCACAGCTGGACCTACAGGTCTCCTGACTCCCTCTATCTTGATCTCCTTTGTTCTCCTCTAGGCTTGGTTTATCTCCTAGGGTCCTACTAGATTCTAATCTTGCACAGTCTCTCCCAGATCTTCCCTATCACTTCCTCCACCAACCTGCCAGCAAGGTCAGGTGTCCCCACCCCTTTGATGTTTTTACAGTACTAGGAACCTACCACTCAGAACCCTCCCTAGATTGTAAGTATATGTTTCTAAGTCTGAGCTGCTCTGGTAGGGGAGGGATTCTGCATTGCTCCCTCTCCCTTATCCCTGGTACCTAACACAAGGCCTGTATCCATCAGGCAGTCAGTTGTAAACTCTTAGACTTGAAGAGAACTTGTTTCCTCTGCTGTGGATCCAGTTCTCCCTCCAAAGAGCCAGGATTATCCTTCTATTGGTACAGAAATTCAATGAAGAGTCAAGGAGAATCACTTGAAGACAAAGAAAGAAAATCAAGTGTAGCAGATTGACAGGAAGTCGAATCTAGTCCATTATTTCAACGGTGGCCATCCAAGCACTTTTGAGGCTGGGGTAAGAATGGATTGCTTTGATTCAAGATAGGTTATATAGCATCAGGCCAGCCTGAGTTACAATGTGAGACCCTATCATGAAAGGAAGGAAGGAGGGTTAAGGAGATGGCTCAGTGGTTAAGGGCATTTGCTGCTCTTCCAGAGGACCTGAGTTCAGATCCCACATCAGATGGTTCACAACCACCTTTAACTCCAGCTCCAGAAGTTCCTAAACCCTCTTCTGGCCTCCATGAGCAGCCACATACATACATATAAATAAAGATTAAAATGACTAAATCTCCAAGGAAGGAAAGGAGGAATGAAGAGAGGGAGAAGAAAAGAAAAAGAAGATCAAAGTTTGCTGAAGAGAATGGATTCTAGTAGCAATCACTGTACAGTGAATTCTTCATTTGGAAGCACAGGCAAATGTAAGGACCAGAATGAACAATATGTCCCTGAACTAACGGTTGCAAACTTGGATATCCCACCCTAAATGGAGATCCAAAGCCACATGTTATCAGCCAAATTTTCTATTTCTTTTAGAGGAAGAGACTGGTTTTAAAATAATTTTCCTTTATTTCTATACCACCACAAGTACAGCCCTACCTACCTCACTCTGGCTTATACATGTTTGCTTTAGCACTGGACTAAAGTTAAGAGTCTGCCCTGTCATTATATCACTTTTTTTAAAACAGTACCACAAAAAGAAAATAAATTATAACCTATATCCATGGATGCAGTAAAATAGTTCCCTTTCATTTTCAAAAGGAAAAAAGAACCTAAATTTTATGTGAATATTAGGGTTAAAGTTTCTGTAGCACTAACCAGGTGACAGGCGCTAACTCCCAAGTATTAATATAATGCCCTATGCCCTATGGCAGCAAGTGGTAATATAATAATAACACAACCTTGAAATCATACTAACTTACTAAAATAAAATACCAAAGAATTGAAAAACAATCCGCCACTCACAAAAAAGTGTCCTTCTGAGAAACCCTAAAATAAAGTACATCAACCTTGAACTTCTTCAAATTCATAATTATTTGATTTATTAACCAAACCAAATCCAAGTCCCATATCTTGCTTAAGATTAAAAAACAAACAAATAAACAACAACAAAAACACCGGCTAAGAGGGTCATACATTCAAACTGTATCCAGAGGGCAACCGAACACTGGCATAATCTCTTTTAATTATCTGCCTTCTTAGTAGCCCAACATCTCTAGATTTAAGAGTAATTCAGAGCCTTTACCTAAATCAGCTCTGCTTTTGAAAAAACAGTTGAAAATCTACCCATTCCTACCAGTGACACAAAGGCATCAGGCAGGAGAGGAGCCTTACAGAGCTACTGTGGCTCTCCTAAAGGGACTCCGCTGGGATTTCCCCTGAGATAGAATGAGCCAACTCCTGGAGAGATTAGAAAAGAACCCTTAAGATATTACTCTACAAGACTAAGCGAGGCACTTCTATTGGAGGTTATGCTTCTTAAAGGATTCTTCGGGTACCCACCCCCCATCCTTTACAGGGGGCATTAACCCTGTTTCCATGCTAATCATAATTCTTTCTCTTCTGTACTGCAAATATTCTACTTCTGTGGTTAAATACTATGCATAATATAAACAAGGTCAAGAATGTCAGTTGCAGAGAAGAGAATTTAAATTAGCATTAACAAGCAAGCCCTTCCCTGAACAGAAAAAGAAAGAACATCATGGTCAGCTTTGTGTCTGCAAGCATGACTTTATCACACATGCCCAGAAGACCCCACAAGGCCCGATGCAACCCAAGAGCCTCATCAATTTTTACTGAATTAAGTTTCTCAAAAGGAGGCTATCATCTGGAGGGGGTGAGGGAGAAGAAACTACACACAGGTCTATTCTAAATCTTAATATAATAACACTAAACCAGTAACAATATCCCACAACTTACTAGCCAGGACTTAAAATGGAAAATAAGAGAATACAAACTCAGTCATCCCTCAAACACTTCACTCCCTCATTCTGCCCCCAAACAAAATATCATGGGGTCTTCATGCATCTTGGGGTTAAATGATGTCATGTAGCACAACTCCTTAAAATAAGCTCCAGGCTTCTCATATCTTTCCAACCTTCATCACCAAGGATCCTGGCTACAACCACCTCTGACAGATCTTCACTCTCCCCATCCATCTTTTAAGACACACATCATTCTCCCATCCAAATACTAAACAGGCCGGACCCTGTTTAGCTTCCCAGCTCAGATGAAATCGGGCACGTTCAGGACACACATCATTCTTCAGGCTCTGTCTGTGAAGTATCCCACACAGAATTTCATGTTCCATTCTCCAGCCTGCCAAAGCTCTCAGACTCCACAGCCACAGCACAGCAACACAGCATGACATACATGTGCCTCCGCAGTACAATTGCAGTTAGCTGTGAGTTTTCCCTGTATTGCAGCTCTTTGTAGAACTTGCTTTTCATCATCTTTGTGTCTATTACAATTGGAATTCAGTGACCGCTTATTGAATTAAATTTTCCACCTTTTCTCCCAACTTTCTAATACATTCTTGGTACCTCATGAAATATTTAAACAATAACATAATGGACTTTGGAAGTAACATACCATGTAAAAAATAAGAAAGCAAACAGAGGTAAGATGCTAACTTAGCAAGGTCAAAGCAGACTTTAGTGTCAGTTTTTTATGACAACACACAGATGATATCAAAGAAAGGGAAGAGGGAGGGAGGGAGTGAAGGAAGGACGGAGGGCCACACATTAAGTACAGATATTAAAAACTTGACCTTAAGGTAAATTTCTTTAAAAGCTATTCATTAACTACTTACAGCTTCCTGGTGAAAATAACTCAGTGCAATTCTGTTCAGGTCATAAAGTTTTATACTAAGTATCTGAAATAATCCTTTTTGATCCACAATCTTTTTGATCTACAAATTTTAGACTGACTGTTATTCACTCAAAAGACTCAGCCACTAAGATTTATTTTTCTTTGAACAGCTCAGTAGGTCAAACAGAACAGAGTCAGGAAAATCCAACGGTCTATGATATCATCTGAAAATAAAATCAAATTGCATTCTGGAAAATACTAGTTTTAAATGAAAACAGAAGTTTCTAAAGAGCTGTGACTTACATTCTCTCTTCTGTTATTCTTTTCCTGTCACTCAGTCATGCTGAATCCCTCTCTGTCCCCTATCACCCCTACCACCACTACCCTCCCACCCCCCACCCCCCCAGCTGCTGCTCCTCTGACCAGGAGGATAGAGGGGCAAGGTGTTCAGGTGATGCCTGGTAGAAGTCAGACTATAAAGATCACCTTGACCTCTTGTCATTTTTAAGGCTAAGCAACCTCATAGGTTTGTAATAATGAAGGGATAATATCAAGAAGTAGAAAGGGTTACCAATTCCCTTACGGGAGAAAGAAAAAACTAGAAGGAATCCATTCCCAGTTTAAGTCACTTTTCCACCTTCTTTCTGTTGAGTTCCCATTTTCCTGCCCGACTCTTTCCTATTTCCCTTCCTCCATTCCACTCTTCTGTCATGGAGAAACCACCCGCCACCAGCTTCTACGTACTGGGCAGTTGGACGGCATGGCAAAGATCCCACTGGTTTTCCCATTGGTGAATACCCATTGGTATTGATGATGAGGGCACCAAGATCAGACGCCCACCTAACAGACTAAGGTTGCACCACTAGGGGACGCTGTGTGTCCAAGGGGGCTGGGATTGTGAGACTCCTCTCTCCAGCGGACTTTCCAGCCTCTCTACCTCCCGCTGCTTGCTTCTCTTGCTACTTGGGTCTCTTTAACCTCAAATTACAGTTAAGACAAAAGTTAATAAATAAATAAAATACAGCCTTAATATACTTAGGACACAAATGATTATTATTCATAATGTTGCATTTGGAGAACAAGGACAGAAACCAGATATTTCAGCTGTGTGTTCATGCAACTCTCTTTGATGCACACAGTCCGAAGTCCAACATGGACCCCTTTTTCCCTGGTATTTATTCTGACAAGAGCATAACTAGTTTTCCATGTGCAGAGTCTCCCTTTCACCAGAACTACCGAGAGTGAAGCACGACCTCTGTTTTCACAGTTGTATTGGGTGAGCAAAGGACACAGCAAATGGACGAAAACACACACTTGGAGCCTGAAGGAATGGAAGATTTTGCTTTAAATAACTAGCTACCTTCCCCATAGTTACAGTTATCAACAGTCACCTATTCCAATGGGAAGAGATTCGTAATAAAACTTTCACAAGCCAGCACTCGCTGGAAAAGCACATGGATGAAAATCCCATAGATTTCAACCAAGAAGAAAAGGAAAAAGAGGACAGAACAAAAAGCCACAGTCTCAGTCAGGCCCCGGCCTGGAAGCAACAAGTCCTGGATGCCCCGACACTCAGCACATCCAGGACCAAATGGCAGCAAAGAAAACATGCCTAAAGTTTAAATCCATTCACAGCAAACTCCCTAGGGGTGCAGACAGAACCCAAGGATTTCCAGCCCTTCCACGCGAAGCCAGGTCCCCCGTCGCCTTGCACTTCCCAGGCACAGCGTTGTTAGGCGACTTCACAGAAACTTAAGTTTCAAGTCCTTAGACAAAGTCACCCGTGAGCCAGGAGTGGGGTGCTGCCGGGCGCGGAGACACCTGCGGGGACGCAGTACCTAGGGAACTCGGAGAGCCCCTCGCCACCCTCGCCCCGCGCCCCTACCCGACCCAGGTAACCCGAGGCCACCAACGTGTCACTTGGACGGACTCCGGGGCACACTGACCTGGCGGATCGGAGGAGGGCGGGTGGCCCGGGCCGCGGCGACAGCTTCCCTCAGAGGGCCGGCGACCACTGCGCGGTGAGGAGAGGCAGGACAGCCTCGCCTCCTGCAGGCCGCCTCTCCCCCGCGCACACCCACCCACCCACCCACCCAGCCGCGAGCGCGCGCACAGAATCCCGAGCGCGCGCGGCCAGAAAGCCGCGGGTCGTGGGCTAGTGCGAGCGGGTGGCGCAGACCTCAGTCCACACGTCGCCCCCGGCGCCCAGGGCCACCGTCCCCAGCGCGCGCGGCTTTACCTGCGCTGCGTCCCGCTCTCAGTCCCCGCGCTGGCTGCAGGCGGCGCCGCCAAGTCCCCGCCGCCCCGGGCCAGCCCAACCCGGTCCTCGCCCGCCCCTCGGCGGTGGCCGGGAGAGGGACAGCTCACCCCGCCGGGGTCGCGGGCCAGACCGGGAGGCCAAGCACCGCAGCGCTGCGCAGGGGGACAGGAAGGTCCCCACTCCCGGAACGCCACCTATTCCCGGGCTCTGCAAGCGGGCGGGGGAAGGGGCGCGGGCCGGGGGCGGGAAAGCAGCGCGGACACCCACAGCCCCCTTTCTTCCTCCGCCTTTTTCCTGCTCCATCCACGTTGCACGAGTCAGCAACTCCCCACCCCCACCCCCAACGCTTCCCTCCACCTCCCTAGCGGGTCCCCTTACCTGAGTGGCACTCCCAGAGCCCCGGTCTTCAGCGATCCCCTCCCCCATTCATTCACTGAACTTCCCGCGCGCCACTGCAGGTTGAGAGGTGGGGGTGGCCCCAACCTCCCATTCAGTACCTTCCCGGAGCTCTCTCCCAACCCGCCCCCATCATACACACCCACCCACCGAGCCCCGGGGCCGCCCACTAGGGATCCCACCCTGCCCCTTCCTGCGCTCACCCCAGCGCCCCGCAGTTTGGGGAGCTTCGGTGGGCTCCCTGCACCATGTATTTTCGTCTCGTGGCTTTTCTGTCCTCGTTTCAAAACTCTTGGAAAACATCGCAGAGCCTGTAAAACTAATAATAAAACCCTGGTGGACGGCCTCCTCGTCCTAGTTGGGTTTCTAAACTTTCCAAAAGGCCTGAAGATTCAAAGAGCGCGCTCCTGGACTGAAGGCTGCCCAGGACCGAGAGTTGGCTTTCCTGCTGAAAAGGTCTCTGAGTCTCCACTTCTCACTTTTCCTTGGTCGAGCTCCAGATCAAAGCGAGGGCGGCTTTGCGCCCCTAGCTCTCCAAATCCGTGATTATAAATGTCTCTTCCGCTTTCCTAGCGTAACTTAGCGAGGGCAAACTACCATTTTTGTGGAGCAATTAAGGGCGGGGAAAACACACCTGGAGGTGTGGGCGGGAGCAGGGCAGAGCTGAGGCTTGGGGATATTTCTCTTATGGTGTGTCATCCCGGGAGCCATTGTACCATCACCCCGAGTTAGGAAAGCAGAAAATAGAGTCCCCAGCCGTGCCAGCCCACCCACCTTCCCCACTCCTGGCTCCCCAAGGTTTCTGGAGGGATCGGAATTCTCTGCCCCTCTCCACAGCTAAGTCCACTGCACATCAAAAGCAGATGTTTGGGAGTAAAAGCTTAACCATTTCTAGCCTGAGTGGCACCTAGTGTGACCTGACCACATTAAATTGGGACTGACTGACAGGACCACATCTAAGAGGGGGTGCAGGACGGAGAGGGTGTGGAGTGCCAACCCTGGCCTTTGTGGAAGGAGGTCACTGAAAACATCAGTGAGCAGAAATGTGCTGGCCATGGAAACTTCAAGTCTTCAGTGGGTTGTGCTTTGAAAGGACCATAACCATTTCCTGCTGTGGTCACTTACTACCCAAAGCTGCTTACTTTTTAAAATTATTGTTCAAGGAGGCTGGAGAGATGGCTAAGTGGTTAAGAGCACTGGCTGCTCTAGCAGAGGACCCAGGTTCAGTTCCCAGGGCCTAAAATGAAATAGAAAACAATAGTTCTACCTGGACAGACCTGTCTTCCTGACAAGCAAAGGCCTGTCTGAAAGAGACTGCCCTGCAGCCAGCTCTTAGGTCAATAACTTTACAACTAGAGTTATGGTGGGTCTGCCATAAAGGGGGAGAAAATTAGATACAATACATAATCCATTTCATAATCCAGACTAAACTATCAAAACTATTTGCAAATTATGTTCCAAATGAACTGGTTTTCTCATCTGCAAAATGGGATGACATTAGTGTGGTATTTTTTATAGGGTTCTAAGTTATTTGTTTGGTTTTGATTTTGTGTGGCTTTTGGACCTAGGATCTCACATTGCAGCCCAGGCTGGCCTGAAAGTTATTATGTAGTCTAGGCTGAGCTGGAAATCACTATATAGCCCAGGCTGACTGGCCTCAAACTCACAGAAATCCTGTGCTTCAATCACCCTAGTGGTGACATTGTAAGCATGAGCCAGACTCCAAGTTGTCTTTAACAAAGTGAGAATACATTTGAATGGGTTTCCTAAGAATCTAACACCCATGATGTTAGTTAGATGTGAACGAAGAGGATGCCTAGACACACTTCCTTTAATGTCTTCAGCCTTCCTATCATTTTTTGGGTGGTAACCCTAATGCCTTCTGTCCTAAACTGTCTTCTGCACTCTCAAGAAGACTTTCTCTGAATCTGCTTCTTCAGCAGAGCCCCAAACCCCAAACACCTGGTGCTTTCAAGCATGAGGAAAAATATTCTCAGCAAATTGAAACTTTTGATGTGTATAGGATAAGGGTGTGATAGACAGGAATAGTGCTGCTTGCTGGTGGCAAGCCTACTTCCAGGTTCCGTGAGAGACCCCGACTCAAGGGACCAAGGTAGAGCATCCTCCTGCCTTCTACACATGAGTACCTGCCTGCACATCATACACACAGACACTCATACAAAACATCTTAAAGGACACATACCCACTGTCAAATAATCGGTGTTATCTACTGATCCAAGAATTATAATTTGTGGCGCATTCATTTGGGATTGAAATATCAGCTCTCATTGCCTTTGACCCTGTTACTTGGTCAGAGGGGTTTGCCAATCCAACCAGCTCTCTCTTCTTCCCTAAGTTCCCTTCCCTATCAAAAAAAAGAAAGGAAGGAAGGAAGGAAGGAAGAAAGAAAGAAAGAAAGAAAGAAAGAAAGAAAGAAAGAAAAATTTTCTACTAGAGAGCAATCAAAACTATCAGCTCAAAGATCTGTTGGAAACTTTCCATCTTGTCTACTAATGTAGACACTGATGCAAAGAATATATTCTGGGGAAACAGTATTCTGCCTGCTTGATGAAGGGTTTCAGATGCCCCTGGACACAGAACTCTTCCTTCTTCAAATGAAGTATCTGTGCCTCTCTAGTGTCTTTCCCCTGGACAAAAAGTATCATTATCCCCAGGAACACGTTCTGTTTTCAAAAGCCAGAGGCAGAGAAGGGTGAGGCAGTCCAAGTCAGTGAAAAATAATTCTCTTTAGAGAAGAAATGGCATCAGGGGACTCCAGGAGCGAGGACTGGAAGTTGGCACTTGTATGCAGAAGCCTGGTTTGTGGCTGCAATGATATGAAAATCTGAAACCAGTGACTGACCACTTGCCTTTTTCATTGTTGTTGTTGTTGTTCAATCACATATCTCTGCATGAGTAATTCAGGTAATGTTGGAAGCCAACCAAGGGCTAATAACTCCTTTCTCTCTACTTTTCCCTGCCCAGCTAAAAGGGCTTATAGATCTACAGGCAAGGGAAGGAAAAGAAAAAGAAAAAGGAAAAATATATGCATGTTTACACGTATGATTTTAGAGCTAAAAACAGATCCATCTACAAAGAAATGGTAGAAAGGGCTGACAAAGCAAAATACTACTGCAAAAAACGATAGAATGGAAACATTTCTGGTAAAACTGACAGTGGAAAAAAAGAAAAAAAAGAAATGACTGAATATGGAGCGTCTATGTACAGTTCTAGTAGAATTTTTGAAGCAAAAATAGTGTGACCATTAAAAATCTTGATTCAATAGATTAAAAACACAAATATACATTTAATAAACTATTAAATAATTTGAATTCTTGTTTCTAATTTTATCCACACAAAAGATCAATGTTTGGGTAAATATAATTCACATACAGATAACCTCAAAAGTTTTCAAAGAGCTGGATGTCATGGCATATGTCTACCGTCCCAGCACTGGGGAAGCTAAGACAGGAAGACCAGGAGTTCAAGGCCAGCCCAGGCTCCATAGTGAGATCTTATCTCAGAAAAAGAAAAAGTACTTCAAAGAATAGGAAAAAATGAGGTGGGCATCTCAATAATTTTATAAACTAATCTTTACACTAAAATTAGACAAGGACATAAGAAAATAATAGGCTAATCACATAAAGAATAAAATTGAAAAATCTGTAATCAATGTTAGCAAACCAAGTTCAAAAATATGTTTTAACCTAAATGCATAAGGTTGATGTCACAAATGTGAACCCAGTTTATTTATTTGTTTATTTGTTTGTTCTTGTAGTATGGGATGTCAAATGCAGGGTTTTGGGCATACTGTTTTTAGTAGAATTTTAGCACTTTACTACTGAACTACATCCCCAGGTTATAAGAATGGTTTAATCTTAGAAAATTATAATTCACTTTTATAAAGAGCTGGAGAAATGGAAATGGTTCAGTGGTTAACAACACTGGCTGTTCTTGCAGAGGACGTAAGTTTGGTTCCCAGCACCCACATGGCAGCTAACAACCATTGGTAACTCCAGTTCAAGGGATCTAACGATACCCTTTTCTAGCCTCCACAGGCACTGCATGATAAGGGTGCACTTACATACCTGCAGGCAAAACACTCTATATAAAACATAAATAAATAATAAGTAATAATAAATAAATATTTAAAATAATAATTCACCATTCATTGTTTTAAAATCTTGTCAAAAAGGAATAGGGAAAAGTTTCCTGAGCAGAATAAAAAGTTGCTACCATTAAGCTAGTCTAGAAGCATCAATCTTGTTAATTCCTTGGAAATTTTCCTGTTAAGTTTAGTAACAAAGATAGCTTTTATCATATACATACAGCATTGTACTCAAGCCCCCTACCAACATAAGACAAGAAAAAGAAATTAGATGATATAAAGGTCAGAAAAACAAAAAGAATCTTATTTTTGGAAAATATAGTGCCAGCTTCAGAAATCTAAACAAATTCAATAAAGTAAAACATTAAATGCAAAGAGTTCAGCAACACTGTTAATGTAAGATCAATATGTGTAAAGGCCCCAGCCCTTCAGAGATCATTTCTGAATGGCCTCACTCACAAGAGCAACAAGTCTTTATGATAACTTGGATCAAAACTAATATAAAATATTATACATAAATAAAATCATATAGATCTATTTTTTAAAAAAAAAAAACATTTAAAAGATCAAGATACCAAGCCAGGTGTAGTACACATGCCTTTAATCCCAGCACTCGGGAGGCAGAGGTGGCTGGATCTCTGTGAGTTCAAGACCAGCCTGGTCTACATAGTGAGTTTCAAGCCAGCTGGGGCTACAGGGAGACCCTGTCTCAAAAAGACCAAAAATAAATAAATAAATAAATCTAGATATCATGTTTGTGACTGAGAAGCCTCTATGTGTACTATACAATCTACTTAAAAACTGAAACAATTTCACAAACCTTGACAAAGTGACTCCAAAATTCATGTGAAAAATTTAAGAATGTAATAATCAAAAGAATTCTTAAGATGGTGCAGTGACTGACAAATACCATTATAAAAGAGAATAAAAAGCCTAGAAATAATGCTACATGTAATTAAGTAATGAATCAATGCAAATTGATGCATCAAAGGCATCCTATTTAGTAAATAATGCTGGGATACTTGGCACTCTATATAAAGAAAAAGTAGATCCCTACAATGCACCATTTTTACAAGTATTTAATAAGTTAAAAACCTAAATATATGAGGCTGGAGAGATGGCTCAGTAGGTAACAGCACTGGCTGCTCTTGCAAGGACCCAGGTTTGATTCCCAGCATCCACATGGCAGCTAGCAACTGTCCACAACTCCAGTTCCAGGGGCTCCAACACCCTCTTCTGACCTCCGCAGGCATTGCACGACAGGGGTGTACTTACATACACGCCGACAATACACTCATACACATGAAACAAAAATAATAAAACATTTTTTAAAACCTCAAATTTACAAAGTGAAATTTGCATAGTTTCAAATATCTTCATCACTACGGGACA
Organism: Nannospalax galili; assembly: GCF_000622305.1. Lineage (NCBI taxonomy): Eukaryota > Metazoa > Chordata > Mammalia > Rodentia > Spalacidae > Nannospalax > Nannospalax galili. The sequence goes on from NW_008336359.1 coordinate 398,251, forward strand.
GAGAATTTTGCACATGATGTACGAAAAGCACAAATCACATAAAATACTGTGGTACTTTCCTTTTAATAAAATATAATTGTTATGCTGGATTTTTGTGTGATCAAGTAACTGGTTTGATGTCTGCCTCAAGTTATCCATGAGTCTTCTAAAAACTCTGAACAGTATTGGGCCACCCCGTCAACACTGGGGAAGAGGGTCTCCTGCATTCCATGTATTTTATGTCATTTCCGATGTTTTGTCTTGTTGACTCCCTTGTAACTTCTAGAGCAAGGCAGAAACAATCATGCTAATATTCTCTCAAAAGGAGGTTCTGAAGCAATCTTTGATAACCTAATCAAAGCTGTGACACTGCTCTACTGATAAATGTATTCATTTGGTGAGAGACATCTTAGCTACAGCATCTCTTCTTGGGTACTAGCTCATCAATATTTCTCAACCTCTCTAGCAGTTAGTTAGGGCCATTGCATTATTTTTACATTCTTGTAGTAAAATATCTGACAGAAACAACTTAAGGGAGGAAGGGCTTATTTGGGCCCATGGTTCCAAAGGCTTTCAGTCCATCAGGGCAGGGTCGGCATTGTGGAATATCTGATTTATCAGAAGCAGGAGTAGATGGCACAGACTTCTCACATCTCAGTGGTTCAGGGAACAGAACACAAGGCCACAATCAAGGACTGGGCTTTATGGTCAAAGGTCCAACCCTAGTAACTTGTGACCACCAGCCAGATCCCATCTTTCAAAAGTTCCACATCCTTCCAAAATACCACCAAATTCTGGAAAAGCACTAAAAAACATGAGCCTGTGGAGAACATTCCAGATTCAAATCATAACAGCCATGGCATCAAGCTCTGTCCAACAGAAAGTAAGATGAGTGCCTTCTATCAGTTGTAAAACCGTCTATAAAATCCTCCAACATGTGATGCACCAAGATTTTTGTCACTTCTGGTTTACTGGGATGGTAAACCAGTTTTGGAAGCCATATTCCTGACACCTAAGTGACCATGTGAAGAGGCCCCTTTCTGTTGAAACAAACATCCTCTGCATTTCATTTTACAAAAAAGAAATCTTGTTGTTTGTGTTACTAAATTTGGGTAACCTGCCTGTTTTTACCTAAACTTACCTTTTTTTTTTTTTTTTTTTTTTTTTTTTTTTTTTTTTTAAAAAAAAAAAAAAAAAAAAAAAAAAAAAGAGGACGATAAATCTTTCACTGTGACTCACTATGTAGACCAGGCTGGCCTTGAACTCACAGAGATCCACCTAGCCTCTGCCTCCCAAGTCCTGGGACTACAGGTGTGCGCCACTATACCTGGCTTAAACTTACATTTTTAATGTAACCTCCAGGCTTCAATGGCAAACTTTAGCCTAGTCTGTAGAAAGATCAGATACAATGAGACTCAGGTGTACTGCCCTTGAAAATGAGTCTCATCTAGAGACCAGTCAAGAGAGATGTTACACCTTTGTATAACCTCTGCCTGATAAACAATGATTATACCTATCTGACTGGCTCTGCCAAACCCCATGCATTTCTCAAAGGCTGATTGATACACACTCTGCCTAAGGCAGTGTAAGGGCCAGAGGTCACACACACACACACACACACACACACACACACACACACACACACTCCCCCATTCCGGCAACCCAATCAATTTTAAAACCTGTCTTGTTCTAACTCTCAGTACAGACAGAGGCCTCTGCCTGATGCCGGAGGGCTTACACATAAACCCTGCTTGACATGGAAATCAAACAGAGGTGAAAGGAGCTCAGCCCCTCTCATGCTGAGGGTTGAGGCTTGCCACAAGACAAGCCTGGACTAATAAGCTCTGGAACAGGCTTTATCTAGTTAATAGCAGCCTTTGACATCACAAGATGACATACTATTTCCTTGCATTTATGTCCTTAAGGAACATCACATTTAAAGTAAACATTGGAGAGTTTTGCCTGTGTGCTAAGGGTTCGAATGAATGCGGGGTGATAGTCCACAGACTTGGCACCAGGTCAGGGGCTGGACAGTGGGCACGGTTTCTCTCCTATGCACAGCATTTAGGGTAAAAGAGAATTTAAATGTGAATTTAACTGATCATTGCAGATGATCCAGAATTCTCTAACACTACACCACAAAACAATGCTTGCCTTCAATTTGATTTACAAAATGAATAAAGAATTACAACGCCCTGCAGTAAATGCTCCTCAACTCACCCAGCTAGTATTTATCTAGTGCCCACTCTGTACACATTGAATCAGAAACACAGATGTGTTTATGTGTAGTCCCTCAGCTAAATAATCTAAGAGCACACAGACTACAAACGACAACCATAGAGTACACAGCAGGTGAGACAGTGATTACAGGCATTCTCTGAGAATACTTTAAACAGAACTGTAAAGGCTGGAGGATGGCTCACTGGCTAAGAGTGCTTGCTGCCCACACCAGGTAGCTTTTGACAGCCAGGGCATCTGAAGCCTTTTTCTAGCCTCAGTGGGCACCTACACTCACATAAATACACACCCACACCAATATACACATATATAATAAAAACTTCAATTTACCCTGCTGAGATTGTCAGAACCCATCCACTCTGTTGCCATGGTCCTACTCGGGGACAAGGTTAGATACATGAACTTGGAGAGCTGTAGGCAAAATCTGGAAAGCTCTGCTCCAGCTTCAGACTAGCCTGGTGAGCTAGATAAAACCAGTTTTCCCCAGTGCCATCTCCATACTTACAAACCAACCTGATTGCTAACCTCACACTCAGGACCAGCCTGGAACCATATCATCTGTCCAATAAAAAAAATCAAAACTGAAAACCTGAAGCTCAAAATATTTATAGAAAGGCTAAGAGAAGGAGATTCACAGAGTGATGGGACAGGAAATCAATCTCTCCAGACTAGAAACAGATACTTTAGATAGTGGGACACGAACAGAGCAAGGTCTCTGTATTCTGAAAGCAGAAGGCACCTGCTTCCTGGAAGTGGTGTTGGGGAGACAGGAAGACCACAGAGATGAAAATACTGCAAAGAATGTGTACGTAGAAGACTCCAAGAATAACTCAGTAAATGGAACTGTAAAAAGAAAGTCTCAAAGGTTCTCTGTACAGACCATTGCTCCAACTCACCATACAAGAAAAGGCGATCAAGGTGCTGCAGCTGGTAAAGTACGTGTGCCTAATATGCTCAAAGCCCTAGGATCCAGCCCCAGCACCACATAAAACCAAGCATGGTGGAGTTCTCTGTACAGACCATTGCTCCAACTCACCATACAGGAAAAGGCGATCAAGGTGCTGCAGCTGGTAAAGTACGTGCCTAATACGCTCAAAGCCCTAGGATCCAGCCCCAGCACCACATAAAACCAAGCATGGTGGCATACACTTATAATCTCAGCATTCAAGAGGTAGAGTTAACAGTGTGAAAAATTCAAGATCATCCTTGGCTCCATAGTTTGCTCAAAGCCAACCCTGGCTACATGAGACCCGCTTATAATCTCAGCATTCAGGAGGTAGAGTTAACAGTGTGAAAAATTCAAGACCATCCTTGGCTCCATAGTTTGCTCAAAGCCAACCCTGGCTACATGAGACCCTGGATCAAAACAATAAAATAAAAACAAAAAGTGTGACCAAGAAAAGGAAGTGATAACAATTGAGCCTTGACAGAATTTGTTAAAGATTTTAACTTCTCTCCCATGTCCATGAAAATATCTAGGAAAGGATGTACGAAGGCATCCTGATAGCCTTTCTGGTACTTTAAGTTTCTGAAAGATTAGCAATAAAAATCACTGGACGTCTTTCCGAAAAGAGATCTGCACTGGCTTGTAGGAATTTAAAATAAGAGAACTTGGACTTGACCCTTTAGGGACAAGTTTTTACAAGTTACAAGTGTAACTGATCATAATCAGTTCCACAGTGAACTTGAATGGACAGGATCCTTCTTTAAGACTTCCTACCCTAAAGGAGAGGTTAAAAGGTAGAATTCTCATTCATTTCTACAAGTAGGGACACTGAGCCAGTCTGCGTTAGTATGATGCCACTGGACAAACACATGAGGTGGTCATCAGAGAGACAGGGAGGATATGCATAGGTTTGGCAGCATAGGCTCTGCATTAGTTACTTTTCAAAAGCAGCTTAAGGAAGGGAGGCTTTATTTGGGCACATACTGAGGAAACAGGAAGGGCATGGTGGTGGAAGCAGCTCCCATTATAGCAGATAGGCTTGAATGAACTGGCCATGATATATCTGCAGCCAGGGAGCAGAGAGAAATGAATGCCTGTGCTCATCTTGCATTTCCCTTCTTTCCTTTGTATTCAGTCCAGGACCCCAGCTTATGAGATAATGCCTACATTCAAGGTGGGTCTTCCCACTGCAGTTAAACCTCTTTGAAAATGCCAAATGATACACACACACACACACACACACACACACACACACACACAAATAGAAGCCTAGTTAGCAATACATGCCCAGAGGTGTGTTTCCTAGATAGTTCTACAGACATACCCAGAGGTGTGTCTCCCAGTGATTCCAAATTCAGGCAGGTTGCTAATGAAGATTAACCAGTATAGTCTCCCACTTACCAAACCCACTTGAACTAATGATATTTCTGAATATTCAACTTGCCTGCTCTAGAAACCAACCCTGAAGCCCTAGAATGAATTATTCCTGGAGGAGTCCAATTGGCAATTTGTTGAGAAGCTGACTAGATTAGGATTCTTCCATCTTGGAAGGATTTGTGAGTGGTTCACATTCTGGGATGTCAGTATCTTTTCCACCCTTGGAGCCCTGGGCAGTATCACTGTGAAGGCTTGTGGCGTGACTGATCCACAGGCATGTAATCCCATGTAACTTTCAACAGGGCATCTGTTTACAATGAATAAAGCACATGTGATCTTATTACATACTACAACGCCCAGAAGCTTTTTGCTTAGGGATGTAACAGCATACTGAAGACCCAGCTAAGGCACCTATGTGGTACCTGAAAGGATGTGGAGTTATTTTTCAAAATGCAATATTTTGCACTGGGCCAAAAACTTTGATGTAATGCTTTGTCACCAGTTACTTCATATATACATATATATATATAGTGTGTGTGTGTGTGTGTCTGTGTCTGTGTCTGTCTGTCTGTCCATGAACCAAGGTGAGAGAAGCAGAGGTGGCTCACTCATCAACACTATCAATGACTCACTGCGGGACTTTGTGTTTCTCTCTCCACCCCTTTGGTTTCTACAGAGTTCAAAGTTCTATATGCTCACAAGGGGAAAAAGCTAAAGTCCTAGTGCCATAAGGATGATTGCTGCCTGGGCAATTTGGGTTCCTTTTATCTGGAGACTGAAGTGCAGTCCCCATCCTTTAGGAAGAATTCACTTTGATCATTAATAGGATGAGAAAGAGCTGCTGTTATTCAGTGGAAGTGGAGAAGAATAGGTGTGGGACTCTTGTGGGTAATGACTTCCTCTTCATACGCCTGTGATTATGAATAGACAAATCTAGGAATTAAAGAAGAGTACTGCTACCAAGGAATGACACAGACTCTCCAGGATTAAGAATTCAGGTCACCAGGAAGTAAGTTACCAAGACCAGCCAAGGTGTCAGCCCAGGGTTTCAGGGAAAGGTTCAGTACCAGTTGTATCCCTGAAATTAACTTTAATAAAGAAGGCTGTCACTCTTCCTACTGATTGTCTCAGTGAATGAATTTGGGAAATCAGATCCACTTAGAGCACAGGGCAAAGTATGGCAGACAGAGATGTGCCATCCTGATCTCTTTTGAAGAATGTGGTTAGCTGGTAGCCTATGGTGTTTAGGGCCTATACAGGCCTCTAGATTGGAGATGGGACATTATACTTCTAAGGCACCTTCTTTCAGCCAATGACTGAGCCAAATGATGATAGCCAAGATGATTCTCGTCTCATGGTGGACCATAGCCAATGACTAAGGAAGGGTAGGCCCAGCCATTTGTGTCTAATAGGGGACATCTCTGATTGGCCATCTTTGTTCCAAAGATCTATACTGAGCTGGTAAAGACATTGAGAGGGAGTATCTGCATCACGGTCTGATGGCATCCTGCTCCATGCGTTGTTTCTCCATCTCTTCTTTTCTTAGATGTTACTCTCTACCTAACACTACACCACTAACTCCGCCTCACTATCCGCTTCCCAGAGAATGCAACCTGTAACACATCTTCCATAATTAGTGTTCTATTTATCTTTCTATTTATTTTTATTTTTTATCTTTTAAAATATTTTATTTATTGTTTTTATTTTGTGTGTATGAGTGTACTGCTTGCATGTATGTGAGTGCACCCATGTCATGCAATGCCAGCCGAGGTCAGAGAAGGGTATTGGATTCCCTGGAACTGGAGTTATGGACGGTTGGTAGCCATCATGTGGGTGCTGGGATTCAAACCCAGGTCCTCTGTAAGAGCAGTCAGTGCTCTTAACCGCTGAGCCACCTCTCCAGTCCCTGTCTTTCTTTTTATTTTTAAATAATTCTCACATAATAATCTTTTGGTAATTGTTTTCAAATTTCTTGACCTGAAATTGTTAGGACATCTACTACCTTTGTTCATCTTAGGGCTTTAGATTAGCATTTTTTTTAATAATTTGCTTTACTAAAGTTCATTTAATCCTTACACAAAATAGATCTAGGATGCATTTATTTATCATGCTCATTTATTGCTCTGTATGTCATTGGTTGTTTTGTTTATAATCAAATGCTTCATGCTGAGTTCTTCAGGCTTATTTTATTAGTCTCTTTAGTTTCTGGTACTAAATACTCAATTTAGCTTATTCTTTCCTAATAATGATTTTTTTAAATGCTCTGCAGTTGGCATACCACTTAATATTCTTTAAATAAAGCTTCATGGGTGATTTCTAGGCTCTAAATGTTGCCCTTAGGTACATGCATGAGGGTGAGGGTATTAAAATGAACAGAAGATGTCATCTGTAGAAAGAAAACAAACCCTCAACAGACACAAATCTTCCAGTGTCTTGAACTTGGACCTTCAACCTCTAGGACTATGTTGTTTAAAAGCTACCTACATTCCATAGATGTACAATTATTATTTGTCAATTTAATTCTTCTTTTTCTGGTGCTGGGGATTGAACCCAAGACCTTGTATATACCAAGCAGGTTCTCTACCACTGAACTACATTCCAACCCTTAAAAAAAATTAACTAGCCAATTTAATGTATTTTATCATAGCAACTAAAATAGTCCAATATACTGGTATGTCTGTCTCTGCATATATTAGAATTTTTCTATACTTTTCAGAATAAGAATAGGCAGAAGGAATGGAAGAAGAAAAAGAAGAGAGAGAGAGGGAGAGAGAGAGAGAGAGAGAGAGAGAGAGAGAGAGACAGAACCCAATAAAATGTGAGTACTCATTTAAGTGAACAAAAATAGGTCCCTGTGTCAACCAAAGCCAACCAGTACCCCCTGTACTGGGCACTGAACCCAAAACCTCCTGATGCTAGGCAATTACTCTACCACTAAGTTATATCCCAAGGCAAAAACAGGTCGTCTGTAGGCTGGGGGTTGTTTATCCATGTAGCCGCTGCTCTGGTCTATAAAATGTGAGTACTCATTTAAGTGAACAAAAATAGGTCCCTGTGTCAACCAAAGCCAACCAGTACCCCCTGTACTGGGCACTGAACCCAAAACCTCCTGATGCTAGGCAATTACTCTACCACTAAGTTATATCCCAAGGCAAAAACAGGTCGTCTGTAGGCTGGGGGTTGTTTATCCATGTAGCCGCTGCTCTGGTCTCATTCCCTCTGCCTCCTTCGGATCAGTTTTATCAACACATTGGCTCTGTGTTCCCTGTCCTCCATTCAGTTACTCTCTCATCATTTTTATTCCTTTGTCTCATCTGCAGCCCGAGAGGGACTTTCACCCCTGCATCCCAGGAGAGTGCATATACTAAAATCCACACAACTAGGCCCGTTATCCACAGCGGTTTTCTTTTCAATTGCCCTGATGTAGATTTTACTTGCATTGTGTTTAAATTGTCACGTCTTCCTTCTTTCTGTCTTCTAGCTTCTTTTTCCTCTTTTCATTATTTTTTTTTAAATTGTCATGCTATTAACATGTTATATCACTCTGCCCTTTTCATAACACATTTGCTCCAATACTGTTAGAACCATTTTTTACCATCCATCAAGTAGGTGTACTTAACTTACTACCTCACACTTAACAGTTCAGTAAATACTTGTGAGATTAATTAATTTAAAATGAACAAATGTACCTTTAACTGTAGATCAAGTTCCATACTCAAGGGAAAAGATAATTGGCTAACAAAAGTGTCAGTTTATCCAAAGAAATATGAAATGCCATACTTTCTATATTCCAAGTTTTATTCAAAATCAATTTTAATATGAAATAAAAAAAGTATCCAATATTTAATTTAAATCCATTTAGAAGAGATAACTATCATTAAGACTGTGTTCGGTCTATGTAACAGGGCCCTTCTTTCTTAAAATCGCCTTAGAGAACATATTTCTTTATGGAACATTTAATTCTCCCTGCCTTGAACTCTACAGCTGCGTTTTTGACATCCCTCTGTGTGCGCTCTTGAAGAAAAATCCAAATTGAAGCATTGATGGGGGAGGGAGTGGGGACTTCTGGTAATACTAACCTGCTACAAGTCACCAGGGTAAGCTTCCTACAGAAAACTTCTTGCCTAGAGGTGGAGTTGGGTCATTGTGTCTGTATAATAACCACCCCCAAACAACATATGAATGCCAGATGGTTGGAACCGTTCCATTAAGAAACTGATGTTTTCATTGTTTGGAACTTGATTTTGTAGCTCTCTCCATCTAGTGATTTGATTGCAGCATTTAAAAACTTGGAGAGCTTTCCCATAAATTCTTCCACCCCTTGAGTGTGGAGCTGGGGTCAGCTTATTAGCCTGTTTTTCCATTAGCATGTCATTCTCACTTTCTTATTCAGAAGTGGCTAATTTAGGCACGGTTCATGAAAAGAAAATGTGGGTTTTGTGCTTTGGGGTTTCCTCCCCTCTTTGGGGAGCTTGCTACTGCACAATGCTTCTCTTCCTTCGTTTATGGAGTGTTTGTGCATGAATTTTCATGGAAAAATGATAATTATCACTAACAAAGCTACTACTAGGTACTTATATGACTCATATTACTTTCGTAGTTCTTAAACCTTTCTAAACATTTTACGTCTGTTAATGTTAACTAGTCTAAGCAGCGCATCAATGCTGTAACAAGAATACTATTATAATTTCTACTTTGAGAAACTAAGGCATCATGAAATCAAATTACTTTCCTAAACTCAAATAACCCCGAATCTGTGCTCTTAACCACATCATCACACACTGACTTGCTCTCAGTCAACCAGTCTAGCTTGTTTTAAGAGTAAAACAGCAAAGCTCAATGCTCTGCTCCCTGCCCTGTCTTCTCAGGCCTCCCTTCCTCCTTCCCTCCCTCCCTCCATCCCTCCCTCCCTCCCTCCCTTCCTTCCTTTTCTTTCTTTCTTTCAATAGGGTCTTATTGTTGCTGAGGATGGTCTTGCACTTCTGCCAGCATCTCCCAAGTTCTGGAATTGCAGGCCAGTACCACAGTACTCTGCTCAGCTTCTCCCTAGACCTCATTAATGTGAATAGTCTTGCTGTTATTGTGGAAAATATTTTTGTCTACTTCAAGCCCTAGATAAGATTGCAGGGCATCTAACTGATTATCAGTAGAGCTAGTCTTTACTGGACCATGGAAAGATACATTAGTGTATTTAAGCAATAAAGTTTGATTTCCATAATCCTTCACAAACTACTCTTGTTATGGATCCTCCATTATTTCAGAGGCGATCCAGAAATTGTCAAAGTTGATTTGCATGAGGGGCAATAAGTGCATAAAATTACAGAAAATAGAAATAGGATATAAAATCAGATATGGAGTTACAATCAGAGCACAGTAAATACTGTCATATAGCACAGTAAGATCCATAGAATCAACAGGTCCCAGTGGATAGACATAACCTGCCCCCAAGTCAACAACATGCAGTGTGATAACTGTGGGCAAGTATTTGGAGGAAGACACTGTAAGAGGAAGTCTCAGGAAAATGAGCAGTTAGGCATTTTAGAGATTTACCCTAGTCAAAAGAAGTATTGAGCTGGTGAGATAGCTCAGCAGATAAAGGTGCTTCCTGACAACCTGAGTTCCATTCTGGAATGCTGAATTCAATCCCCAGGACCCATGTAGTAGAAAGAGAGAACAGATTTAAGCAGTTGTTTTGACGACCACATGCCCCCTGTGGTGTGCACATGCACACACACCTACACACACACACACATACACACACACACAAGTATAATAAAAACTGAAGAAGGTAAGATTTAAGTCATTCTAAAATTGCTTCAGAGATATCAATTCCATAAGCATATGAACTAGAAGACATCTGTTTCCATCACTTGGCATCCTCACTCACTTGGGCTAACAGCACTATGGCTTGACTCTCCTTTCTACTATTTTAATGTGTGTTGAGTTTTTGCCCTGGATGTGGGACCAAGATGTGATCCTAACCATTCAGAGCACTGAATTCCTAGTTGCATTGATGAAGATGAACCAAGAATGTGGTCTGACTCAAGATCTGTAACAGTGATCTCTGGGACTTTTGCAGGAGCTGATGAAAAGGGGCTATGCTCTTGATTTCTGCTGGAATCAGAGCTGTGAATCTGAAAGCTTACAACATTACAGACCTCCATGAATGAGTAGGTGACAAAGGGGATAAGTCAGCATTCAGAAAAGTAGTATTGAGAAACATGTCTTGATGACATCTTTGTCCCCAGTATCAAAATGCAGCCATGCTCTGTCCCCAGGACTTTTACATTACATGAGACAATAAATTTCAACATGTATTTAAGTTTTTTACATTTTCCCTTTACTATCCAAAAAGTCACACAAGGAGAGAACCATTAAAAGAGAGTTCATCTCATGTTCCTTTGTAAAACAAAGAAGCGTTTGAAAAAAGCTCTGGAAAGAACAAAAGAGATAGGATTTGAGGGTATCCCTAAGCAAAGCTAATCTTCCAGGCCTCAAAATAGAGGGTCTACACTGCTTCTTGGAGATGAATAGGAAATTACTGCAACAATTGATTCCAACGATTAAAAAATGGTGAAATTTTATGGTAGTATCTAACAGATTCCATTTGTGTTGTTGTGTTGAACTTCAGAGATGGACCTTTTGGCCTGTCAGCCACCGATGGCTTTGAACCCTTAGGAAAATGTTTCTGTCCTAGGTAAGTGTCACCAGAAATCCTCTCTTCTCTTTTTCCCTAGTAGTGGAATTTTAGCTAAGCATAGGGATGTTCAGCTGGCCTTCATTTTCCCAGGCTACATTGGGGCAGATAGGCCATGAGATTCTCTTTCATTAACAGAATAGAAGAGGTATATGGAAGAGTATCAATAAAGTGGCTGGAGAGATGGCTCAGTGGTTAAGAGCAATGGGTGCTCTTGCAGAGGACCCAGATTTCAATTCCCAGTACCCACATGGCAACTCACAACCATTCATAACTCCAGTTCCAGGGGAATCCAACGCCCTCTTCTGACCTCCTCAGGCATTGCATCACACAGGTACACTTACATACACACAGACAATACGCTAATATACACAAAATAAAAAATAATAAAATATTTAGAAAAAAAGGAGTATCAAGATGAATGGAAGCAATACTTCTGTATCATCTGCTTAAAAGGAAATTATTTGCACTTCATCTCTGTTTTCTCCTTCCAGCTTGATTTAATTTCAGTCAACAAAAGAAGCATTCCAAGAACTGAAGAAGTAACAAGGTTAAACAAGGAAGCCAGGGGAGCTGCCTCACTAACCTGCACTATTCACCACTAGATTGTTACTTGACAGAGAAATTATACATTACTTAAGCCCCTGTCTTTGTGGGATTTTTTTTCTAACAGCTTAATACATATTCTAAAACCTTTATTTTCTGCATCTTTACCACAGCCTTCTCTACTTTTCCTTAAAAGATTGTTTCTTCCATAATGTCCCCTTAATCATAGCCCATCTCAAAGGGGTCTTTTAGTCACAGTCTACAAAGCCATTGCAATTATCAGTCTATTGTTTTCTCCTCTGACAACCAAACTGAAACTTTTAGCAAACAATACCGAGAAAACATCTCTGCTCAGTGGATTTTCTGTATCAACAAGAATTCCCTCCTCTGTTGTAACTGTACTTTGTTTCCAAAAGCTTTACAATTGAATTTCATGAGGGGAATATCAGTGTCACTCAGTCATGGGGACACCTTTCCTTTCTCCTCTAGTTGTTCGCATGGAATATTTCTAAGCAAAATACTGTTTCACCCTGTAATTTTAGATTCACCAAATAAAAGGAGGAATAAAATTTTGAAATGTTTCTCCATAAAATAGCAGAAATGTTTCTGTTTTTCTCAGCTTCAAAACTGTGCATGGCTTAATGATCAAGAACCCAATTATTGGGCTGGAGAGATGGTTCAACAGATAAGAGCAGATACAACTCTTGCAGAGGACCAGAGTTCAGTTTCCAGCTCCAATGTGAGGTGACTCACAACTACTTATTATTACAGCTCTAGGAGATCTAATACCCTCATCTGAATTCCCTAGGCACTAAACTCACATACACATACCCACACAGAGACACAGAGACACACACACTAACGTAATTTAAAAATGATAATAACAAGGACAATAAATAACAATAAATCTTTTTTAAAAATGAACCCAATAAATCAATCCCCTAAAGTCAGAGAGTCTGTTATAGACTGTTCTCAGCCTAGCTGTACCCTGCTGCTTTGAGTGAGCCTAGGGAGAATCACCTGGCTTTCTAAAGGCAACAGGTAGGCAATACTTCTAGGAACATCTATCATGTGATCCATATTTGCCCTGTTTTCTGCTTCTGCTGTCAACAGAGTTCCATCGTGGCTGTAACTCTTTTATTCACATGACTTTTTCTTCTTCATAACGTGAACTTAGGACCTTCGAAGAACTTCAAGATTCCTTTCTATGTACCTTTCTTTCATGTTTTTTCTGTCAGTCTCTGTTTCTCACCATTTCATTATCTAAGTTCTTGAGAATCAAAATCTAGTTAGCTAAGATTACCTTAAGTTGGGTAAGACATTAAAAATTTTTATTTATTTATTTTTATTTTACTGTATGTTTTACTTATATGTGTGTGTGCCATGTATGTGTGATACCCACACAGGACAGAAGAGGGCATCAGATCTCCTGGAAGTGGAGTTATGGATGATTGTTAGGTGGCACATGGATGCTGGGAACCAAATCCAGGCCCAAGCTCTGGGTAAAACTTTTTCTGTTGTACATTTTCATATAAGAGTGGCTATCTTTGGGTCATATGCCTCCTCCCTTCCCTGACATCCCTAATGTAGTAGGAAAAAAAGATACTCCTAGGCTAGAAAACACTAGAGTAGGACAAGGAGAGCTTTTCTTGAGCATGATTATGAGGAAAGTAAACCTGAAGGTTAACTTTCACACAGATGTACTCCCTTATCCATGTGGAGTTTTGGGGGGCGGGGGGGTTGTTTGCTTATTTGTTTGTTGTGTGTGTGTGTGTGTGTGTGTGTGTTTCTTTCAGTGAGGATAGGAGCTATTTGCTGCTATTGTTGCTGTTGCAGTGCTAGTAATTGAATCCAGAGCCTCGTGCACGCTGGGCCAGTACTCTACCATTGAACTGCATCCCCAGCCCCATGATTTTACCCTCTATAGTTTCAGTTACCTCTAGTCATGTTAAAATATTAAATTGAGGGGCTAGAGAAATGGCTCAACTGTGAAAAGCACTGGTTACTCTTGCAGGGGACCCAGGTTTGCCAGCACCCACATAGCAGCTAACAACCATCCATAACTCCAGTTCCAGGGGATTTAATGCCCTCTTCAGGCCTCTGTGGGCATTGCATGCATGGGTGCACCTAGATATATGCAGGCAAAACACTCATACACATAAAATTAAAATAAATAAATAAAATATTTAATTGAAAATTCCAAAAATAAATAATTCATAATTGTCTCATTACAGTTTATCACAATGATTTTTCAATTTTATCATTAGCTACCATTTACCTCTTGCTGTGCCTACTTTATAAATTAAATGTTATGATAGTTGTGTGTGTACAGGAATGACGTAATGTATGCAGGGTTTGGTACTGTCTGTGGTGCCAGGACTCCACTGTGGGTGCTGGGATATATCTCCTGTGGATAAGGGAACAACTACGTTAGTAGAGTGAATATACTATCCACTAAACTTGTGCTTCACACATTCTCCTGTTTATTTTCAAGGTTCATTTTGTAAGGATGGCTCAAATAAACACAATGGGTGACTTCTGAGGTAGATATCACAGTCCAGAATTCTGCTGCATGGAATTTTCCCCTGTAAACCACGTGAGGGGAAAACTGACGAAGTTAACAATAAAAGCCCACTCATGCTTACTCAGCGCGCTAACTCCTTCCCACCTCCAAGTGGCAAGCTCATTTCCAAGCAGGTGCCAAGATTCCTGGGATCTCATGAGCAGGACTGTATGTATGAGTGGGCAGGCTAAGAATCATTTAGTCACCTAAGAGCAAAACACACGATACTAAGAGCCCACTCTAAGTACCACATACAGAGTAGCTAGCACATCATTCAGCCTGAAATTCTCTTGGGGAAAATACCAGGGTAAGCTGAGAGGGTCCCGGCTCCCTAGGACTTAGAAAAGAGGCATAACTGAGACTCTCTTCAGACCTGTTCCTAGTCTAAACATTTTTTTAATTTTAAAATTACATTTATTTATGCACATGTC
>NW_008336359.1:413084-413437 GCF_000622305.1 Nannospalax galili
TTGCAGGAACTGGTTCTCTCCTTCTATTATTTGGGTCCATTTGATTGAGCTCAGGTAGTCAAGCTTGGTGGCCAAGTACCTTACCTACTGAGTCATCTTACCAGACCTCTTTTATTACTTTTATTTTTTTAACAATCATTATGAGATTTTCATACATATTACCATTATACCTGTTTAAATATAGATTTCACATGGAGGAAGTGTGATATTTTGTCTATCTCCTCCTCATTTACCCTCTCTGGTTTCCCTCTCCCCCACCCTTTATATCTCTTTCCATTCTCACTCATAGTCCCCCACCCAGCACGCTGGGTGTGTGTGTGTGTGTGTGTGTGTGTGTGTGTGTGTGTGTGTGT
>NW_008336359.1:413449-467245 GCF_000622305.1 Nannospalax galili
CTAGATTCCATACATGAAATGAAGCCTGAATTTTGCCTTTCTAAGTCTGGCTTACTTTACTTAACCTGATGCTCTTCAGTTCCATCTATTTTCCTGTAAATGACGCTATTCTGTTCTTCACAGCTGAATGACATTCCATTGTGATTTGCTTTTATCCATTCATCTGTTGGAGTTATATCTTGCCTGGTTATTATGTATAGATAGCTGTATATCTATATCTGGATATTTTGCAGTAATAAACACCGATATAAACTTTATCTTATAAAAAAGAAAAGGTCTTTGGCCTAACCCAAGTGGCACTATTTTATCCAGGATATGAGATGCTTAGGTCCACCATGGCAAAAGAGAGAGTAAGTGTGTGACAGAGGGGATGGGGAAATTTATCCTTTTATCAGGAGCCCACTGACATCATGGCCAAACTCATTTGGCTAAAATCACACAAATCTACTAATAAAGGAGGAGTCTTATGACCTAGTCACTTCTTCATGGTCTCACTTCTTAATATGTCATAACTACAACTATGTGTCATTATGCTTATAAACATGAGAAGATATTCAACCTCAGCAGGAAGAGAAGCCCATCAAATGATGCTTAACATCATCCAACAAGACTGTTAAGGAAGCCTGATCCAACTGCCAATGCTGGCTCCAATAACCATTCATGAGCATGCAGACAAGAAAATCTCACTGAAAGAGAATCAACCACCATGAAGGGAGAACAGTAAGCTGAAACTAAGAGCAAATGGCCTCAGAGGATCCATGTAATGGAGAAAACGAAATAGGACTTGAAAAACATTCTAATTGGTATTTTCAATGAGAGCTAAAAGAAAATTAGGAGGGACAATAAAAACATGCTTTCATTGGAATGAGTTAGCAAGTAGTAATGGTTAACTCTTGTAGATTGGAAACATTCCAAAATAAAAACAAAATAAGTAGCAAAAATGGACCCTTCGGGAAACCAAAGTAATAGGCTAAACTCATTACTGGACTTCTAGAACAAAGTATAACTGCCAAATATAACACTGTGATGGGGTCATGGACAGTGGATTAGATAACCAGCATTGAAAATAGTTCTATTCCCTTTTAGCTACTGAGCCTTGAGCTAGCTGTTTATTCTCTAAATGGAACTGATAGTACCTCTTGTACTGGAGTGCCACGCCTATTAAACAAGACAATATTTGCAAAATTCTGAGTGTCTGACATATAAAATACTTAGTGTTAGCCCTTGTTATTAACATGAAGCCAAAAATAAAGTGAGATTATTATTTATTTATTTATTTATTATTTTTATGTGCGTGTTTGACCTGCATGTATATAAGTACAC
The DNA here is from genome assembly GCF_000622305.1 of Nannospalax galili. NCBI lineage: Eukaryota > Metazoa > Chordata > Mammalia > Rodentia > Spalacidae > Nannospalax > Nannospalax galili. The sequence goes on from NW_008336359.1 coordinate 414,773, forward strand.
CTGTGCATGCAATGTCCGAAGAGGTCAGAAGAAGTTGTTAGTTACCATGGGGACAGTCCTCTGCAGCTCTAGAAGTAGAATTTTTAAGAGAAGCTGAAGAGCAGGGAGGAGAGAAACGGGAGCCTAGATGCTTTGGGTTTTGAACAAGGTAATGAGTAGTGGTTCTCCAGTTCACAAAAGTGTGAAACTGGGGCTGGAGAGATGGCTCAGCAGTTGAGAGCACTGGCTGCTCTTGCAAAAGACCGGGTTCGATTCCTGGCACCCACATGACAACTAACAACCATTGATAACTCCAGTCCCAGGAGAATCCGTCTCCCTCTTCTGACCTCTGTGGGTATTGCATGACACGGGTTCATTTACACACATGCAGGCAATACATTCATACACATAAAATTAATTAATAAAAAATGTTTTAATGTGAAACTAAGACTGCCAGCAGAAAATAGATTCCAAGAATGCACCTTCTAAGGAAAGATACTAGCAAGTGGGGTGAGGGGAGCTTGCAAAGTATAGTAAGACATAGAGAGCATCATAGGTCTAGGTCATTCATAACCTCCTCTCTCCCAACCCCCATCTCATGGGAGAGAGTAGAAGGTGAGGGTTTTCATGTGATTCCCACTGATCACTAGTAAGCAATGGACACCACACATGCAGCAGGGAGGCGTGACTCCTTGCGTGTAACTGGCCCAGTGTGTTTATAAAACCTGAAAAAAGTAACTTAATTGGAGGTTACCTTCGAAATGTCCCATCCATCATCAAGTCCAAGGGATGATTGCCTCTTGAAAGCTCACTCTAGAAACAATTTTAGGTAGGACATTTGACTAAAGAATAGAACAGTAAGAAAAAGACAGAGGTAGAAGAAGAACTTTACAGTAAATAAGGAGTTTATACCCCACAAGGGTCTTTCTCCACACTGGGAGAAGATACAAATCAGCCTCAGGTAGCAGTTAAGTGCCACAAGAAAAGTCATGGAAAGGAAATGTAGTCCAGTCAGTGCTTAAGTCTTCTGGATGATTCCCTTTTTTATTGTTATTGCTTTACTTTCCTCCCTTCCTCTGTTCCTTCCTTGAAACTTAATGAAACACACTAGGCTCACTTTCAGTAATAGCCATTCTCCTCACAGCAAGTTTTTTCATTGCTAAGTCTCCCCCTCCCCCCTCCTCCCCCTCCTCCCTCTCCTCTTCCTCTCTTTTTCTCTCCACCCCCTCCTATTCTTCCACCCTCCTCCCTTTCTCCCTCCCTCCTTCCCTTCTTCTTCCTTGGCCTAGTAGTATTTTAGAGCATCTAGGAGCATTACACATATCTGATATTCTTTAAAAGAAGAAGAAGAAGGAGGAGGAGGAGGAGGAGAGGAGGAAGAAAAGGAAATGGACTTGTGCAAGAGCTGCTGGATGGAGCTCTCCCTTGAGGTTTGGACACATAGACTACAGAACATACAATAGTAGAGAGCCAGGAAACCCCAAAGTAAGCACAGCTGGGATCCATAAAGTTACCTCCCCGCTTTGATTCAGGGAGAAACGTTGAAACAGCTGATGCATCGCTCCAGTCTTTCCTTTCCGTCATCTGGAATGTATAATAAGCAGAGTTTTAAAAGCTGGCATTGTTCTGGTCCTTTCTCCTTCACCAAATTTTACTAACTCATTATCTTTCAAGAAACCTTCAATCCTATAGACCTTCCATTAAAAAGGCTTTAATTATTCCATCTAGTATCAGAGTTCTGGAGAGGAATATGAAGAAATGTCTTTAAAGCCTAGTAGCTGCAGGATCAGGGAATACAGGCAAAGAGCACGCTGTCATTTTATTCAAAACAAAAAGTTTAAATAAAGTTGTTTAGAAGTTGATTGTTTATTATAGCAATCTATGATTTTTTAAAAGTTACATGTTAATGGCAAATAAAAGTACACTCAAATTGTATTCCTGAAGTCGATAATTTAAAGAAATCCTAGTAAATTTTTTAGACAAGTAATGCATTCGATTTGATGTATAACTATTCATCCTATCGTGTCTTGTTTTGTAAATTAAGACCAATCAAAATTCTGTTTTCAGCTGGACATAGTGGCACATGCCCGTGATTCCAGCACTGAGAGATAGAGACAGGAGGATCACAAGTTCAAGGCCAGTCTTGAGTACATAGCAAGTTCGAGGCCAGCCTGAGCTATATGACACCGTCTCCAGAAAGAAAAAAATCCATTTTCCTTAAAGTAGGAGCATTTCCTCTCACTGAATGTTATACATTAAACATTGGAAAAACAGAACTGCAGCAAGCCTGTCTACATTGAGTAAGAAAACATGGAAATAACATGTAAGCCAACCATTGAGCATCACAGTTTATTAAAAAGACATTTGTAGAATGTGAACTGAAAAAACTGCTAGTTTGTTCTAGACTCTTCTCAGATTCCTAGGCAACAGATATTCCCTTCTCTTGAAAAGAGGCTTAGATTTTCACCAGGTAGTTTGAGGAATAACACATTTCTTTTTACTTGCAAATGTTCACAAAGAACCTGTTTGATTTGCCAAATTTAAAGAATTGATAGAGGGATAGCTTTCCTAGAGACAGAGAGGGAAGAAAATGTGACAGGAGTATCCGCTGAGAATTATTTTCCAAACACCGCCTCCAAGCCTGGACTTCACATCAAGGTCTGGCAAACACACAATGCCAAAATCATCAGCTCAGAAACCATCACAGCCCGCTGTTGGAGTAACAGCCATTCTCCTCACAGCAAGTCCTCTTTTATTCTCATTCATCCCACTCACTTGTTATGATTACTTTATCAATACCCAGCTACCTCTCCTTCATCTGCACAAAACTGCATTAAGAAATACAGTCAGGTTGAAAGAGGTGGTTGGAGGCCTTGTTTGTAGGTGAGAAAAAAAGAAGAGGCTTGGAGAGGGAAAGCCACCACCCCCGCAAAGGCTTCAGGACACCCATCCCAAGACTGATAAACATCTCCTTCATATTAAATGTTGGCTTGAAGTACTTTTACCTAAAGGAAAAAGAAGACCTTTTCGTGGTTTTGAAAGGTGAACCCGAGATCAAAGAAGCCAGGATGGAAGTTCCTTGACTGGAATTCTACCAACACAGATGGAAAACTCATTTTTTAAAAAAATCAAATATACTTACAAATAAAAATAAGCCAATAGGTTTTAAGAGTTCTGGCTTGTGTTATGTGGAACATCAGAAACCAATTAAATTGCTCTCGACTCCTTGTTTATCCTAAATGGCATGGTCTTTTCCCTCCTCTAACTAGACCAGTATTGCATCCCTGTGGTAGTGGTCTATTAAAACCCTTTCGCCATAGCACAAAAGAGTTGGAAAAATAGTGAAAGCCTGTATTATATCACACTAGGAGAAAACTGCTAAATATCTGTCTTACAGCTTCTAATATTTTCTGTTGCCTCCAAAAGACAGTTGGCAGTTGGTTACCGGCTGGGTTCATTTGTCTGTGAACTGCAGTACCTAACCACTGAGGATGATTCTCTTTCACATTTACTTAAACTTTTCATTTCCCTCCTAAGCTTATAAATGGAATATATTCTTCACGTTACAATTTTAGTTTTCCTTCTTCAGGCTTGTGCCCAGCTTCAGTTCTAAAAGGATAAAAACTAGGCTTTGCGCCTTATTGTGAAATACGGACTATAAAATGACATCAGTTCTTCCAATTGCTGTCTGAGAAGACACCACTCATGTCTGCTTCCCATCTGCCCATTGGGACCCATCGACCCCTTAAAGGGAACTATGTCTCATATCTGCACATCAACAAATCTACATATCTGCCCCTGGGGTGTAGTCCTAGGAGCAGGGTAGATCTTACACATTGGAAAGAGCTACCAGTTAAGTTCATGAAAACCACAAGTCATGTGGCTGCTGACTTGTACAATACACATAGTCATTCTTGTGGATGCGTCATAGGAAAAAGAAAAGGGGGGACAAAGACGTTTAATCCAGTGTCCTCTTACCACTTGTCCAAGAGTGATTAAAACTCTCAAGCCTCAGAGTGCTTAGTTAAGCACACAGAGCCACCACTCCCAAGACAACAGAATTTGTGATTCTTCAGTTCCTCCAAGAATTACAATCAGTGAGCTCAGGGTTCCATCACTGCCTTGTGCATTGAGGTTTATGTTCAGAAATAACATGAATATTATCTCAAAGCTGACAAACAGCTTTTTAGGCTGCATCTAAAATAACCCAAAGGCTTAGCTCTACCACCCCAGTGGCCTTTCCTTAATGCTTTCCAGTTCCATTCAGATCTGCCACTTGCCTGCCGTGCTATTTACTACCGCACAGGACCACAGAGTTCTTTTCTATGTAATTCAATCACCAGAATAAGTTATGTGCCTACAGGTGCAGTTGATAGGTCATATGCCTTGCTATCTCCACTGTGTGGCTGCTTTTTATGTGTTTCTAGGAGTCAAAAAGGAATTGCTGCCATCATAAAAAAAGTATAGTCACCTAGAATTGCTGGGTGTGTGACGGGTGGGAAGAAGAAACCTAAATCTGAATAAATCTCTTCATTAACTGTAATTCCTAATTTAAGGTCATCCTCAACTATGTAGCAAATCTGAGGTCAGTCTGGGTTACATGAGACCCTGGCTCAAAAAAAAAAAAGTTCTTAATATCTAAACCCCAAAGTTTCAGACTCTTAAAGGGATAATAGAAAATTAACATTCACAGTCCCTACAGTGTTCATATACTCCAGAGACAGTTTCACGTTTATTCAACAAAACTCTTTGAAAGGAAGGCTTTTGTTTCCTGTGTTATACATGAAGAAACAGGAGCTCAAAAGATTCATTTGTCCAGAGCCACAAAGTAAAGCAGTAGCAAAGCCAAGATTTGAATTCATGCCCAACAAGGTTTCAAAACTACTGCCTTCCAACAACAAATGGGTAAAAGCATCATGCTTGGCATTTAGTGCTCAGTATGTTCTTCCCCAGCCCCAAAGTCCCTTCAAGGCTTAAAATGAAGATTCTATTTTAAACCCAAAGTTTCTTGTTTATTTATTCATGCAAGTCACCTAACGCATTGTGTCTAGTCTAGGCTCCTCCCTTGCCTAACATCTTCCTATCTTTCATGCTAAGTCTCTTACTATCCTCATACACCAGGGTTCCTGCATTCACATCTTTGTTTGGTAAATTATGTTGCATCCTATAGAACTATTTCCCGTGTTCTCAACCTTGTGAGCTAAGAGTTCTTGGAATTTTAGCTTTTCTTAGCAACCTTTTCAGAGAAAGTTAAAATAAGGATAGTTATTCCCTGACCAATCACCAGCTAGTAGAAAATTGATGTTCATCAAACAAATTATGGTCAAATAAAAAGATACAATATACTATGTATGTGTGTATATATATGTATATTTATATACTATGAGGCATAACAGACATAGCATATTTAATATTATATGTAGTACATGTATAACTACAATATCCATAATAATATAAAATACATAATGCATGGTATAATGTATTACTGTACTATTACTACTATATATAAGATACATTTTCCTATATAGAATGTGTTATTCTATCCAGAATATTGCTGTTCTATGTAAAATTTTATTATTTTATGTAGTATATTATCACATATAACATTAATATTCTTTTTTTTTTCTTTTTTTTGGTCCTTTTGAGACAGGGTCTCCCTGTAGCCCCAGCTGTCCTGGAATTCACTATGTAGACCAGGCTGGCCTTAAACTCACAGAGATCTCCCTGCCTCTGCCTCCCAAGTGCTGGGATTAAAGGCATGCACCACCACACCTGGCAACATTTATATTCTTATTCTATATAGAATATGGTATATATTTTCATTTGAATATAATTTGTATAATATATATGACGTATATGATATAATTTGTGCAGGTATGTATGTACCTTATGAACTATCTTCAGTTTCAACTGATGTGTGTTTAAGTATATCTGATATTGCTATATTCTGATACTGATGGCTCAGAAAAGATTTATAAATTTAAATTGTTGTTGTCAAGACTGAAATATACTTCAATGTGGACATATTTTCTTGGCATATAACCCTATATTATTTTACATGCACTAATATGAAAGTTGTCATTTTCATGTTAGAGATAGTTTCATTATAATAACTGTGTCAAATAATACTTTGGTAAATTCCTTAGATGATGGACCAAAGTTGGAGAGAAATAAAAAAACAAAAAGTTGAAGCACTGGAGAGATGGCAGAGGACCCAGATTCAATTCCCAGCATCCACACGGTGGCTAATAACTGTCCTTAACTCCAGTTCCAGGGGAATCCAATGCCCTCTTCTGACCTCCGTGGCATTGCATGACACGGGTGCACTCACATACATGCAGGCAATACACTCGTACACATTAAAAAAAGAAAGCAAATATTTTTTTAAAAAGATGAGTTTATTAAACAAGTCCACATAAAAAAATAAAGCATCAGAGCCAGACCTGATGGTACAGGCCTATAGTCCCAGCTACTCAGGAGGCTAAGGCAAAAAAAAAAAAAAAAAAAAAAAAAAAAAAAAAAAAAAAAAAAAAAGAAAGAAAGAAAGAAAGAAAAAAAAATCACATGTTCAAGGCCAGTCTGGGCCTCAGAGTGAATTAAAGGCAAGCCCAAGTAGTTTAATGAGATCTTGTCTCAAAAAAAGGTAAGATGAGGGCTGGGGATGCAGCGGGTGAGAGACAGCTTGCCTAGTACGTGCAAGACCCTGTTCATATCACTAACAATCACTCTAAATCAATGATTCTCAAACCCAATTGCACACTAAAATTGGGATGCTTTGAAATAGTACAAGTTATTATGTCCTAACCGCAGAGATGCTAATTTAATTTTCTCTAAGCTATGACTTAAACATTAAGCTTTTAAAATTTTCAAGCAATTCCAGTTTATTGTCAGGGAGAATTGGTATTTTAAGCATTTTTTTTAGCTCATTAGTAAAGGCAAATGGAGGAATCATATTCTAGTTCCACATACTCTACATTTCAGCTAACCAAGAAGCTATATCTTCAGGAATTTATTAGACAGTATGTATATACACAAAGGACTTTTCAGTTAAAAATCTGTTCAGTGGTCACAAAAGAATAGAATGTCTTATTTTCATTTGAGACACACATGCATGCATGGCAATAGGAGGAACATTTTCTTCCAGCTGGGAACCATACTCACCAGAGAAGTGACATGCCCCAGTCATCTCCTTACAGTACTTGAATGTGGAAAACTAAACCTTAAACCCAAATGCAGGCAATTTGCATTCAATTCCATTGAAGGCTAAACTCCATTTATCATCAAACTTCAACATCCTGTTTATTAGCTCAGTTTTACTGGTTTCTAATTCTAAGTATCTTGAGGCGAGGAATTAAATATTTCTACAGAGTCAGGCATGGTGGCGCATGCCTTTAAGCCCAGCACTCAGAAGGCAGAAGTAGGTAGATCTCTGTGAGATGAAGGTCAGCCTGCTCTACATAGTGAGCTCCAGGTCAGCTGGGCTACAGGGAGAGGCCCTGTCTCAAAAAAATAAAAAAAATAATAATGAAATAAAATATTTCTACAAAGACCCTGTTAGGCCTTCTTAGCTAAGGATTTGGCTCTATGAAATGCCAGCCATCTGGGTTGCTCAAATGCTCTTCATTGAGTAGGCAGATCAGGAAACAAATATGTTGCAAGCAGTTCCCTCACCTTCCAGGAATTTAGACACAAATAATGTCTTAAAAGAAGAAATAAAAGACTTTTAAAAAGATCTATATCAGCTATGATTCTTAGATGTAAAAAATGGAAACTGGCTGACTTAAAGCGGAAAAGGAATTCCTTGAAGAGATATTAGATATCTTGCTGAGTTGCCAAGAAGCCTGGAAAATCAGCTCCTATGCACAAGTGCAAAGAGACGCAAAGCAGAACACACCCAACATGGTAAGTCTCCGTTACTGCTGCCTCTAACTCACCAGCTGCTGCTGCCACTGATAACTCCCCACCAGGGCACACTGAGGCCATCCTGTCTCGGATGTTCAGGAGAGGAGAGTGAAAACTACCTTTATCAGCGTCATCTGCCAGGACTCTCCTCTGTTCCCGCCTGGTTTGTTCTAAGAATGGGAGAGATTTTCTGATTAGCTGTTTCTATTTCCTAGCTTCAAGGGAATCTGGGAGAGCAAGAAAGTTACAGGTTCCTGAGCAGGAATTAGGATCAGTTCTCTACCAAGACTCAGATATGAAGCTATTTCCAAAATATAGGTTATGATTCATAGGAGATAGCCCACAAGTTACAAACATTTCTTTTAAAGTTGATTTAAATTATTAAAAGAAAGAGGGTAAAGGGAGAGAAAAAAATTAAGGGAATGATAAAAGCCATTTCTGGAATTCAGACTCATTTTCAGGAAAGTTCACAGATATATAGCATCATACTGGTAATGTAAATTAGTTTCATTTTTAATTTCAATATCAAATAACTAGTTCTTTTCTTGCATAACCTACATTTTCCACATTTCATTGGAATGTAAACAATCATAATTCCTAGTATGCTTCAGTTATAACTTCCTAAATTCTATGCTTGCTTAATGGCAGAAAAATCTCTTCAACAGAAACTTCTTTTGTACATCAAGTCTGCAAAATGAAATTGTCTGACATGGAACATCTCCAAAAATCTAGGTTATTTAAGTTGGAATATCACCGTGAGTCCTAAGTACACTCTTTTTTTAAGAGTCTGATTATCCCAATGTAAGAATTTGGGAGAGAATTGGAGAAATACTATATTTTCTGATACTAAGTCCTTCCTCCAGTGCTCACTGGATAAATGTGAAATACAAACACACACACACACACAGAGAGAGAGAGAGAGAGAGAGAGAGAGAGAGAGAGAGAGAGAGAGAGAGAGAGAGCTTTAGAACTGACAATGTTTTCAGCAAGAATCAAAGTCAGCATGAGGTTCCACAGCCTTTTAGTGAGAACTAACATTTGACTGAGCCCTTAGCTGGAAAGTAAACCAAACCCTTAGATGAAGTAAGTCAGGGATGATTTATCTCTTTAAGTAGGAATCTCAGAGCTTGTGATTTTTCTTCTCCATTAAATCTATCCTCACACCAAGACATTTATTTCTCCACAGGTTTATGCCCCCATTTTATTCCAAACACAAATAATGCATAAAACAGGTAACTTTCTCAAATTTGACCTTAGCTATGGAGCTGAGCTGTTTTGTGTTTGTGTTTGTGTTTGCACAGACTTACCAATAACTAGAATCTGTTAAAAAAAAAAAAAAAAAAAAAAAAAAACCTCCGGCAGGATGGAAGACCAATCTTAAATCTACATCTAAATTTCTCAAGGATGGAAATTCTCCCAAAGATGTTAACTTGAGATTATTTTTATTTATGTTTAAGGATTCTATCTCCATTGTCCTAAAGAAATCGTTTTTAGAAAATTTTAAAAAATGGTTATTTCCAGCTGGGCATGGTGGCACACGCCTTTAATCCCAGCACTCGGGAGGCAGAGGCAGCCGGATCCATGGCTTGTGAAAAGCTTTAAAGATATGTGGTCATTACCAACGGAGACTCCCATAATTAGCAGGGACTCAAGGACAATAGGAGCTGGACAAGCCTTAGTTACTTAGAGAACTAGTTACTTAGAGAACTAGATATAAGGAAGGCAATACATGATGACCAGTTCAGGCTGTGTTCCTCAGCGATATGAAAAATGCTTACTTCTGAGCTGGCGTGGTGGTGCACACCTGTAGTCCCAGCACTCGGGAGGCAGAGGCAGGCAGAGCTCTGTGAGTCTGTGAGTTCAAGGCCCGCCTGGGCTACATAGTGAGCTCCCGGACAACTGGGGCTACAGGGAGACCCTGTCTCAAAAAGACCAAAAAAAAAAATTATTATTTCCTTCTACCTTTAGCTGAAGAAAAGAGAGGGGAGAAAAGAAAACCTGAAAGCCACGTCCAGTTCTCTCCTCCTTGCTTCCTTCTTTTGTTCCCAGCACAAATCCTACCCACAGGGACGAGTCATTGACTAAAAGAAAATAGCTCAGCACTATGCACACTCATAATCATAATGCTAGAATCTCATTAAGTTTTGCATTGTTTTCACATCTATTTTGGTTTTTTGTGCATGCTAAGCACATGCTATAATGCTGATCTATACCTCAGCCCTAATTAAAATTTCAGGATGAGTTACTCTCCTTAGTATAAGAACTCCCTCTAGTTCCTGAAAGAAAAACACAAAAGTGAACACACGCGAGGCTGAACCTCACCCTATATAAGCCCTCAGCTTCCATGAAGTTCCTTGTTTAAGAGAAAAGATCCATCCCAACGTTCTCGTCCCCTATCTTATTGTTAGAATTAGACAAGAAAATATTAAAGGTCTTTGCTCCAGGATGGAAAGTCGGGACACATCAGTCTCCTATTGTAGAAGGTTCTGGTGATACACTAACTCTCTGGATATTTTTCAGCTTTTAATGAGTTTAGTTATCAGGTAAAAAGTTATTCAAGAATGTGACTTAGGAGGCTGGAGAGATGGCAGTCAAGAACACTTAATGCTCTTGCAGGGGATCCAGGTTTAGTTCCCAGCGCCCAATGGCAGTTCACAACCATCCATAACACCAGTTTCAGGGCATCAAACACTGTCCTCTAGCCTTCATAGGTATTGCATGCATGTGGTACACCAACACACACACACACACAGATACACACACACACACATACACACACACACACACACACACACACATATGCAGGCAAAACACTCATATACATAAAATAAAAATAAGTAAGTCCAAAGAAAAAAATTTTAAAGGAATGTGATTTTCACACACACACACACATATGCAGGCAAAACACTCATATACATAAAATATAAGTAAGTCCAAAGAAAAAAATTTTAAAGGAATGTGATTTAAATAATATCTCAACTAGAATGGAACTATATCAATATACATACCCCACCCTGGCCCAGGGTGGGACACTATGATAATTAACACTGTTATCTAAAGAAGAAGTGGGAAGAGCTACAGAGAAGGCCCAAAACTACTCGTAATAGGGAAACTACTTGGGAATGACTGGGAGAAAGAGGTTACTGAGTAAGGTTTTGCCCACCCTGAATCAATGATGTTGCTGTGGCAATCTATGTCAGAGGTGATACATGGGGACACAAGGAAAAGATAAGGAACCATCTAACTGAATCAGACCATAGTGAGAGGCTTCACATGAATTTGGTTTTAGGGGCAAAAAGGCTCATGACACATTGCCTGCAGCTTTTAGAAAAGAGGCAAAGTTGATCTGATCATTAACAATTGTGGGATCAGATGGAAAATGCCTGTCCTGAGGGTCTCCAGAGCCCTCAGAAGGTTCTACGTGATGTCTTTTTGAGAGGGTGGTGATAGAGAGTGATGACTTAGAGGATATTCTGCTGGTCCCAAGCCAAGTCTGAAGTCACTTGGTCACATTAGCAGTCATTTCTAGAAGGAGCCAAATAAAAGGAAGCTTATAAAGATGGGGGAATCTCCTGACCCCAACTTCCTAGAATATTCTGAGGCAGCAAACTTGAGTGTCCCGGCACAGATCTCACACAGGGCAAGAGTGGATCCCAAAGCTGGTCAAATGTCTGGGTGAATTTCTAAGTTGGCAAATATCCTATGACCTTCTCTTGATTCTAGTGGAGACTCGTGAAGACCACCATATGTGATCAGTAGGAACCCCTTGGGGTTTGGTGAAAGAATTCTGGCAAAAGCTCTTTCAACCATATTGTTTCCTGAAAAGAACTGGGGAAACTCCTTAGACCCAGATTCCTAAGAATCTAGATAAAGCAGGAAATATTCTCACGCGGGGGAAGGGGAATTTTTAAAGAAAAAAAAAAGCTTATTTAACACATGTAGTTCTTTGAACAATCGAACAATTGAGATTGTGTCAAAACTGATACTTCTAGCTTATCACTAATCACCCTCATGCCAAATTCACTCCCCATTGTTCTTCGTCAATTGTATTTATTCATTTAGTTATTTACACTGTTGTCTAGCAAAGACACACCCACTTGATTGTCCTATGTAAATTTGTTGTCCTCTCCAATGGATTTATTTCATGGATTTATGATTCAGAATGCTAACTAGATATGTTAAAGTAAATAAGATAGTTACTTCTAACACTGACCTCTATGCTAACTTGGAAAAGTTACTATCCAAAATGCATTTCTAGTCATTCAAAATCATCATATTATTATAAATTATTATATTATTAAGCTATCAGATTATGATTTAAGTCATTTTGATCACTCTAAAAAAATATTTGGTAATAGTACCTTCCCAACAGGGTTGTTATCAGGATTAAGGGAGGCGAGGGGTACAGGACACTAACTTGCTTAGATGAAATACTCAGTGCACTTTGCTCCTGGGATCTCTAGGTGATGAAACCTTGGGTCACTTCTGTTTCCTATTTGTCGTCCTGTTGGACTGTCACTAGCACTAGTAACTTGATCCTTCAAATCACTTTACTCACTTTCCATTCACAGATCTCTGCTATTCTAAAACCCATCTCTGCCATCATGGGTTCTTCAAACACTTGTCCCCCGCTGTACTGAACATCATTTCCACACCTTCCTTCTGGCTTCCTTCCACTCCAGGTCTTTCTGCTGCCTCTGCTGGTAGCATTTTCTAACTCAACGACCTTTCTTTTCCTCTTGTGGTGTGAATCTGCATGCACTGCACAGTCAACCTGCCCTGCATAGCCTTCCTTGCTGCACTGGGCTGTTACAACTTCAATGGCTTCTCTGTAGTCCCATTTCCAGAGAGGAAAGGAAGGAATGAGGGAGGGAGGGTAAGAAGGAAAGAAGGTAAGAGAGACTGGGGAGTGTGGAGATAGAGAGAGAGAGAGTGTAGTTCTTCAGAGTCTTTAGGGGCTGGGAAGATGGCTCCCTAGGTAAGAATAAACGTGGACCTAAGTTCAATTAGCTCCCATGTAAAACGTTGAATGTGGTCAAATAAACTTGGAGCTCCAGTGCTGGGAGTTGGGGGATTAGAGACAGCAGGATCACTGGGCCTAAATGGCCACCAGCCTAACTCTTTGTATCTAGGGACTAATACAGAGAATGATAGAGCAGGACATTTAACATCCTCCTCTGGCCTCCCGGCCACACACACACACACACACACACACACACACACACACAAAGAAGTAAAGAACTAGGCATAGCTAGCAGCACACATCTGTGCACGATAGGAAGAGTTCAAAGCCAGTCTTGGCTATATAGCAAGTTTGAAGCCAGCCTGAGCTACATGTTTCAAATAAAACAAGAAAGAAAGGTAAGGGAGAAAGGAAGGGGGGGGAGGCAGAAGAAACAGAATGAAGAGGGAGCTGATAAGAATCTCATGGTTGGAAAACATACATATGGGGAGTTAAATGCAGAGTTCATAGAGAAGCAAAAAAATCACCTGCATCATCCATTTCACCTGGGTTCTTCTCTGAGCACTGTAAGACAGAGCATTTTGACTTCTTTCTATGTGTTAGTCACTGTATTTTGTATAACCTTATTTCATTTTCTGTGACAGTGTTTTCTTTTGTTAATTTTATTATTTTTATGTGTAAGATGTATTGCCTGTATGTGTGTAAGTGGACCTTTGTCATACAATGACCTCTGAGGACAGAAGAGGGTCTCAGATCCCCTGGAACTGGAGTTACAGATGGTTGTTAGCCACCATGTGGGTGCTGGGAATTGAACCCGGTCCTCTGCATGAGCAGCCAGTGCTCTTAACCACTGAGCCATTTCTCTAGCCCAGTATTTTCTATTTTTAAAATATTTTTGTTGATTCTTTGAGATTTTCACACAATATATTTTGATCACATTCAGATCTCCTTCCCCAATTTCACCCCTGACATCATGTCTTCTATTATTACTGTTTTTTAAAAGATCTGTTGAGTTTAACTTGTGTTCCCTAAATGCTGTCAGGTGTGGGTCCATCCCTTGGAGTCTAGTCAACCTACCAGGCATCACAACCTCAAAGAAAACTGACTCTTCCTCTCCCAGCAGCTATCAGTTGCCAATAGATCCTCAGATAGAGTTGAGACTTCTTGCCTACTTCCTCCCCACCACACTGGGCTTTTGTCTGGCTTGTGCTTAAGTAAGTCTTGTTCATTTTTAACTTATTCTGTAAATAAACACAATTATCATTTCCCCTTTATAAGTGTTGAAAAGGAAGCTTAGAAAGATGCTCCCAGCAAGAGGGTGTCTCAGATGATCTGACCACCTATCCCTAACCAATGAGCTACCCAGGGACCAAGACTACCATGGCTTTCAGCCCAAACATAAACACCTTGTCTACCAAAGTTCGCTAAGACTTAAATGCTGATTCTCTAGCTGATACATTTTAAGGAACCTGGAGGCAGTGGCACAGGGGTGGGGGGAGGGGATCTGACCAAAAAAAGTGCTAGCACATTGCTCTCAGGGCACCAGAATCCTTTATGATACTAAAGTAATAAGAATCATGTTGCTTTGGAGTATTAGCTGCCTGACAGAGTTACAGTAGAAACTTTCCTTATATCATTTCTTTTAATTTGTAAAACAATCCTGCCAAGTGCTGATTATTATCTTCATTTTATAACGGAGATAATGTGAAAACCGAGGATTAAAATAGTTATGTGTCTACAGAGCTTGGGTGGGATTTAACTCAGATCTCTAAGATTTATTAAAGTCTTCATTCTTTCCAAGATACTGTCTCTAATACTTTTTTTTCCTCTAGAAAAAAAAACATGTATTGCAACTCTTTTTGCCTGTAGTCCATGACTTATGGCCATCTTTAATTCTGCATGAAAAGATTAAAATGATAAAGAGATTAAAGCAATTCAAGTAATCAATTTCTGATTATCTCAAATTGCCAAGCAAAGCTAGCTTATCCCACAAGCCAAGACCTTTCACCAAGAAAAGAAATAAAACAAACACATTATTTTATCTTTTGTTATGTGGTTTGCAAGTCCCAGAGAAAGGAACTCAGCTGTAAAATTAAGAAACAAAAACCAAATGGTTCACAAAGAAGTTCTGGCATCTATTCTTTTTAACAGGTAAGAGAAAATGAAAAGACCAAAACCTGAACTAATTGACTATGGGAATGTTGGAGGGATCATATTCTATAGATGGAGCACAGGGTCACTTCTATGAAAGCATGTGTCCTTCAGTTGGCCACTGAGCTCCAACTTCCCTAATGAAAACACTGTACAGTAAAGTCAGTATCTGCTTGCTTTAATCCATTAGTTCCTGAAACAATTAAAACTTGTTCCAGGTACAGTGCAGTATTTTATAATTTATGCAGCTTTATATAAACATTGCCCCAAACATTGGCTTTGGTATTAAGTGGATCTGTTGGAGTCTTAATTTAGTCAGTCATCCACTGTGCAAGATTGGTCAGCTCAGTCAACCTCTCTGATCTTCTGGCTTCATTTACATATAGAAATGGGGGGAAAGGAAAGGAAGACTGGTTTGGGGTGCATGGATAATAAGGTAAACTGTGACTTCTGAGAAAAGTTTTAAGGAAAATTCCCTGTTTACCATCTTGGGCCTATACACAATTGGACATGCATATAATTAAAATCAGATGCATCATGGGAAAGGACATGCACAGTGAACAAAGCCTTACTCCAAGCCTATCAGTCAAAGCAAGAGACTACCCATGCCTCACCCTTTAGCAACCAACTCCTCCTCCTCTTGGAACTATAAAAGAAAGTTCCAAACAGTAATCTATTGCTCTTGAAAAAAATCTCACTCAGAGCTGCTGTTTCTATCCAGTGTATCTGACCTTTACTTTCTCTTTGTGTCTGAATACAGTTTTTTTCCTGCTTTGCTATTTGTGTGTGCTACTTCAGTTCTTTGAACAGCATTCAACGACCGTAGCAACAGGGATTCAATTTACAGTGAGCGTAGTCTGAAGACTAAAATACTTGGCTCTAAAATAACCATATTGATTACCCCATTTGGACCAATGAAAAGCCACGGAGATTTGAGGTGAATCAAAACACGAAGAAGCTTTCTAGGTCTTATGAGGAAATACTTGCATTAGTTTTATTGTTGCTGTGACCTAATACCTGACAGAAACAGCTTGAAAGAGGAAAGATTTCACTTTCTCACAGTTTCAGAGGTTTTGGTCCATCATGATAAGGGAGGGTGTGCTGGGGTAGCTTACATCAGAGTGGCCAGGAAGCAGAGAGGCGAAGTAATAGGGTAAGATATAATCTCCCCAAAACACACCCCTAGTGGTCTATTTAATCCAACCAAGCCCTACCTTCCACAGTTTCATCATCTTCCAAGAGTTTAAATCTTCAGTCTATCAATAGATTCAAACACCCAGTGATAGCAGTCATTTATCCCCTTCAGAGTCCAAGATCTATAGGACACATATATTTGCAATGGGCACACAGATACACAACTTTGTGAGTATACTCTGACCACTTCGTCCCTAAGAGTTTTGTCACATCCCTCTCTGAAGCTCTCCATGACCACTTTGACCCATAGGAGTGACCCCCTCCATTTCCACTTACTACACGCAGTCATCTTTTCACACACACGTTTCTTGTTCTGAAGAGATCTGTATTCAAGGGCAGGAACTTCTTGCTTAGCCCTTTCTCTGAGCCTAGGAAAGCACTCCCACATAATGGACATTTAACAAAATCTTAGAGGTTATAGAGAAAACAATGAATTTTGTACTAATAGTCAAATAGAGTTAGGAAACATGTCAATCAATATTCTATGAATTTTCTATGATTGATTCTCAAAGATAAAAAGCAATGATTGTTGCTGGGTGTGGTAGCGCACACCTTTAATCCCAGCACTTGGGAAGCAGAGGCAGGCGGATATTTGTGAGTTCGAGGCCAGCCTGGTCTACATAGTGAGTTCCAGGACCACTGGGGCTACAGGGAGACTCTGCCTAAAAAAAAAAAAAAAAAAAAGCAATAATTGTCATTTTACTCTTTCATGGAGGAGTTCAAAGGCCTGCTTTAACAGGATCACTTTCCAAAACACCTATGCCAGGTTTATCTGTGAAAACTAAATCTCCTATTCTTGACCTATGAGGACTCAAGGAATGGAAACATTGTTGCCTTTCTGTAGGATTCCACACTGCTGCTCTCCTGTCTATGACAGAGAACCTCAACTAGAGGCATCCTGGGGCAGGGCTGAGGGCTGATTCAGAGAAGTACACCCTAGCCTTCAATTGCATTCCATTACAATCACAATTCAATTTCAATGTGCCTGTTCACTTCTGTGCTCATATTGAAATTCAATAACTGGTTTTTACAATATGAAGAGAGGATTCCTGTAAGAAGTAATCTAGCCAGATGTGGTAGCTCATGCCTGCAATCCTAGCACTCAGAAAGCTGAGGCAGGGGCTGGAGAGATGGCTCAGTGGTTAAGCACACTGGCTGTTCTTACAGAAGAACCGGATCAAATCCCAGCACCCACATGGTGACTAACAACCATCCATAACTCCAGATCTAGGGAATCCAACACCCTCTTCTGTCCTCTGTGGGCACTGCATGACATAGATGCACTTACATACATGTAGGCAATATACTCATACACATAATGAAAATAAATCAAAAAATGATTTAAAAAAAAAGAAAGAAAGAAAAAGAAAAGAAAGTTGAGACAGAAGAATCAAATGAGTTGGAAGTCAGTCTGGGCTCCACAGTGAGTTCCAGGCCAGTTGGAGATATAAAGTAAAAGCCTGTCTCAAAAAGTAATCAGACCGTTGGGGCGCCACCCTCATGAATGGATTAATGTTTTAATGTTATTATAGTAAACTTGGTTAGTAAGCTCTGCTGCATTATGATTTAGCAAGAGAGTGCCCATTAGTTGCCAGTGCTGTGTTCTTGTATTTTCCAGCCTCCAAAACTATAAGAAACAAGGGGGGGGGAATTAGTATTTTGTTATAGTAGGAGAAAACGGACTAATTTCATTTCTATCCTCTATCCCCAGTATTACCTCTCTTTAAGTGTTATGCTTTGGATGTGGAAGGTCCCCCAAACACTTATGTGTTAAACATTTGGCCTATTGCCAGGTGGTGGAAGCCTTGGGAGGGGGAGGACCTTATGGCAGCAAGCTGGTTAATTAAAAGCATGCCCTTAAATGGAATATTGAGACCCTGACTCCTCCTGTGTCTTTGTTTCCTTGCCACCGTAAGGTGAGCATCCTCCTCCACCACAGGCTCCTGCCATACTACCACAAGCTCAAAGCTGCTGAGCCAAGTGACCATGGACTGAAATCTCTGAAGTAGAGTCAAAATATCTTATTAAGTTGATTGTCTCAGTTATTTTGTCACAGTGATAGAACAGTGACTAACACAGTCCAGGTATCAAATATCTCCAGACCTCCTATCTGATTTCTCTAAAATGGAAGGAGAATTCTGATTCCAGAAAATAAGAAACCAGTAATAGTCTTCAGAGAACTAGAATTAGAAAAAGGGAGGATGATGAATCTAGGAGAAGGCAGGAGTGGCTCCACAGATGGGGCTCTGACCATGCACAATCAGGAGGGTCAGTGGTTCAGCATGACCAGGGGAACTGAATTATTGAAACTAGAATAGGGTATCTCATTACTGGATCGTATAGCCTGAAACCTTTGCTGTCATACATGTGTCTTCTCTACATGTTGCCCTATGTCCATTTTCTCCATGAGAACTCTCCTGAAAGCCTACTCTCTTCACAGGTTCTTTATATGAAGAAAAGATCATGGCTACAGTGCTAAGACTGTATGTCAAGACAGAAGCCAGAAGACGCATACAGGCAAGGAAATCAGGAAGTTTGTATGTCATATCCTATAGGAAACCTAAAAACCACTAGGTAAGACTTGTCTGGTTATTACATGTGCTGAAATAACATTAGGAGAAAAGCAGTAGTTTCTCCTAAAGATCTTAAGTGATATACTTTGACCCTTAATGTCCCCAGAGGCTCATGTGTTAAAGATTTGGTCCCCAGTGCAGCAAGGTTCAGAGATGAGACTTTGGGGAACTGACTGGATTATGAAGGCCATGACTTTGTAATTTGATTGTCTGTTGGGGGTGATGGAAATTTAGGAGGTGGGACTAATTAATGGTGTGCACTTCTTGTCCTGAGTCCTTCTTCTGTCTGCTTCCTGCCTTCATGAGGTGAGCAGCCTCCACCACAGTTGCTGTCATGATGTTCTACCTCACCACAATCCTAAAAGCAATGGATCCAGCTGACCATAGACTGCAACCTCTGGAACTATGAGCCAAAATAAATGTTTCTTCCTTTGAGTTGTTATGTTTTGTCACAGCAAAGTCAAACGGGCGAGCATGTAAGGTGACACCCTCATATACTGGAAAACATGGAGCTCAGATGACACAGTATTGGTATGAATTTATTTTTAGGACTTTCTATTGAAAAACTGTATTTTCTGTGAGATCACAGAGGAAAAAGTGAATAATATGTCCCTGTGGAGCTAAAAATGGAGTGGGGTCTTGATTCCTTCTGTCTAATAGCTTGACATGTCAAGATGAAGTGCTTCCAGCCAGTTGGGATACTCCCAGCGACTGATACCCAAGAGTCATTTGTGAGCAGAAATCCATTTGGGTACAGAAAGTTTTCTTGGATAATGTTAAGCTTTCTGTTTCCATGAGAACCAAATTGTTTGTTTTAAACAGCTTTCACACGTTCTTAAATTCTCTGGACCTTCATGTTTTAATTAGGGAGTCAGCAGAGCCCTTGTCTGAACAAAGTAATGTGATACAGCAGGGTAACCAGACATGAAACTCACCCCAAGCATGCTGGGAACCAGGAAGCTACAGAAACACATGGACACTCACTCTAAGGGTATAAAGGCTTGCATTGTTGTATATGTGTGCTTGTGTGTGCATGCGCTCGTATATGTGTATGTATATGTGCATGTGTTTGTTAGAGGAATGTGGCAGCTTTAGAGAAAACACAATTTCTCATTAAGTGAAACAAATTAAAATATTGCAAATTCACTGATGACGTCATAGTTAAGGGATCAACCTCTTTGAGGCTTGAACAGGTTTAAAACTCCCTACCTTCTTCAGGATTTAGTCAGTTTGTCCCTCTTCTGCACTGGTTCACAGCCCTTGCTACATGTTACAATCGCCTAGGAAGCTAAAAATAAAAAATGAAAACCAATAAGAACAGCAACAAAAGTCAACCTCCTGGTATACCTAATTCCGCTCCCAGAAATTCTTACATAATTGGTATTAGAATACAGCCTAAGCATCAAGTCACTGTTAAGCTTCCTCTGCCGATTCTGACAGAGAAGTTCAGTGACAAGGGATCTCATGTTTTAGACTCAAAGTGGGTCTGAGAACTTGACTGCTTGTTTAGGAAAACAAATTCCCATAGGTCTTGGTGGGACATGCCTATGAACCAGCACTAAGGAAACAGAGGCAGGAGGATCTCAAATTCAAGGTCAGCCTGAACTATGTAATGAGATATTGTCTCAAATCAAAACAAAAGCAAACAGAAAAACAAATGTCTAAGGCAACATCCAAGACCCTGATTCTTTTACCTGCATTTTAGGAAGATCCCACATGACTCATGTGGGTGTTAAGCTCCAGAAGCCTTGCTCCTGTTTGCTGTACCCTCCCTCCACTCTGAAGAACAACTGTTCGTAAATGTGGATTATAATCACCCAGAAAGGGACTTTCAAAAGTAATGTTGCCCACATCTCCCTCTGGAGATTCTGATTGAATTGGTCTTGAGTGTGGCTTAGGCAGAGTTTTTAATTTTTTTTAAACTCCCAGGAGATTTTAATATAAACTCAAAGTTGGGCTACTACTATCAGATCATTTTTTTCCTTTTAATTCAAAAGGCTTTGTTATAAACAGATCATTTCAGTCAAATATTCAGGTTCCCTAGCAGACATAATATTCTAACAGGTTTTTCTGTATTGGTTTCAAACTTGAATGTGCAAAAGCAGCAAGTGAACAGGTTATTTAAGATGTGGATTCCTAGTGCTTCGTCTTTAGACAGTTTCATTTGGTAAGTCTAGAAAGGACCCTAGACCGTATCTTCAGATGCAGCAGTAGAGTTCTGACCTTTGTATCTCATTGGAAAATCACAACTTTCAACACAACAAAATAGAACCATGGGCTTTGATTTCTTATTTTTATTTTAGTTTATGTGTATGAGTGTATTGCCTGCATATATAAGTGAACTCATGCCCTTCAACGCCTTGGAGGTCAGAAGAGGGTGTTGCATCCCCTGGAACTGGAGTTATAGAAGGTTGTTAGCCATCATATGGGTGCTGGGAGTTGAACCCAGGTCCTCTGCAAAAGCAGTCAGTGCTTTCAACTGCTAAGCCATCTCTCTAGCCCCAGACCATGGCCTTTGAAAAAAAAGAGTGTGTAAGGGCCCAGAGTACAGGGTTAGTGAGTAGAAAGAAGTAATGTAAGTGAAACAAGATGGAATACCAAGGGTTTCTCAAGAAAGAGAGATATAACTGAGTGGTACAGTTCTCAGGAACAACCATCAAGATCAAGGTCTGCCCAGATGAAGTGTTTCTTGTCTCACCAACTCCAAGTTGCCCAAGGAACAGTAACATGCCTCACCACACTGGCACGTCTCAGAAGCCCATGAGAGAGAAACCCAGTAAGCTTTAAATGACTGCTTCCCCAAACTCTTTCTTGGTCTGTTGGATTAAGAATTAGAAGACACAGCTGAACTGAACACAAAGGAACACCATTCCAAACCCCAAATCTAGGAATGTATCTTGCCTTATTGAAGAGATGTATGTGGAAAATTGCACATAGAACTTTGGCTAGTCAAATGTTACTTTTAATGGGAATGAGAAAGGAGTCTGTATTTTTATTTTATTTAATTTTGTTTTGTTTTGTTTTAGGGGACAGGGTCTCCCTGTAGACCCAGCTGGCCTGGAACTCACTATACAGTCCAGGCTGACCTCCATCTCACAGAGATCTGCCCAGGTGCCCGATCTTGTCTAATCTCAGAAGCCACGAAGGGTGGGTCCTGGTTAGTACTTGGATGGGAGCTTGCAATTTTTTTTCTTTGGATCACTGAATAATTCTTTGGCAAATACACACTTAGATTTAACATTGACTGTTCATGGAATCATTATTGGATTAAAAGAGAAAATGAATTTAAGGCATTAAGACAGTTCTTGGCATATAGTAAATTTTTTTTTTTTAACTTATACTTTTTTAGAGAGCAGTTTTGGATTCACAGCAACTAGAGGAAGGTACAGAAGTTTCTCACATAGTCGCAGTTCCCACACAAGCCAAGCCTCCAAGGTCATCAAAATCCCCAACTGAACGGCTTGTTTGTTACAAGTAATGAGCCTACACTGACATATCACAATGATCCAAAGCCTGTAGTCTGCATTAGAACTCATTTTTAGTGTTGCACATTCTGTTTAGACCAGATTAATGGCATGTGTTTACCTTTGTAGAACTATAAAAAAAAAAAAAGCCATTGTTTTGGACTAAGCTCCCACACTACACCCCAACAGTTTAGGCTAAAAATCAAAATGGAGATATTTGAGTCCCAAAACTGAAACCAAGCTACTGATCTGCCTTGAGAAATTACCGTAAGAGATAACTACCTAATTTCCCTATCAACTGAGTTTCAACTGATGTGATAATGAAGTTTCCTCTGCCTTAATCCTTACAACAAGAAAGGTAATTTGATGTGAACTGGTCGGGTATTTTTCTATCGTGTCTCTTAGTCCCTGAGGTATAGGGACAGTAATGTTGAAATGGCCAGTCCACGTCTGGTATATTTGTTGCTTTTCTTTGTTATTGCTGATGCTTGGGGGTTTTCCTCCTATTTTCTTCAGCTCTTTTCAATCCACAAAACCAATCTTTTCTACTCAGCTCATTAGAATAATTACCCTATTTTATGAAATAAAAACTTGTTTGATTCTAGAATCAAAAACGTCTTTTAAAGTCATTAAACTAAATTGCATCATTTTGCCCTTTGATAATACTTTTTATTTTTTTTACATCAGGTTAACTTTATTGAACAAATACAGTCTCTTCACTGTCCTATAACTCTTCAGTGTTGTGCTATTATTTTTACTATGGTAATGTAACCATAGATAGAGAAGAGGGTTGTCTGTGTCTAACTTGCCCACCTTAGGGGTCATCCTGGCCTTAATGAGATTTACACCTATTATAAAAGAACTCACAAGTGGGAACATTGGCAAGCAAAGCTACAATTTGTCAATGATTTACCAAAAGACAACTTCCTAGAGAAGATTAGAGTGAACAATTCAGAAGATCCAGACCCTGGGCTCCAACATTTGAGAAAGCAACAGATTTTCCCCTCCTAACAGAGCCATTTATAGATCATCTGGTCTTTACAATGAGGACTTATTATGTAAGGTCACAGGCTTAAGCCTCATCCATACTTAATTGCCAATAGCTTCACTTTACTGATGAGAACAGTTCTAGGAAGTGGCAACAAGCAGACTTAAATCTGTCTCTATACACAGCCCAGTGTAACCACTCTAAACATTCCTTTTCCTTAGCAACTATAAGCCAACTTGGCTGATTATAAAATAGGCAAAGACAAGTCTTCCGTAAGGTGACCCAGAGGCATGTTAAAATGAAACATTAACCACATGAAATAATCTTAGATTACAGAGGTAAAGTTCCTTTCTTTAAACAAGTTCCAACAAGAAATTTTCTACCTTCCACATAAGTGGAGTTCAATCACAGGCTTAAACTTTTCAACTCACATGAGCATGGGGACCTCCATTAAGAGTCTATACTCCTGTCTCACCCACTTGCACTTATATTTGAGCCTTTCTTTCCTCTCCATCCTTGTATAGGGTGCCATTTTGCAATGCCAGTCCACAGACATTGCCCCAAAGCTGCTTCTATGAAGGGCACACAGGGCAGGTGCTCTGTTCCTTAACTCTGATGATCTCGATGGTCCCAAGTGCATCCCTGCTTCTTCCTATGCCCCTCATCCCTCCAGGAGACCAATGTTGTGGCTTCTATGACATTCAGACACTCTTTGGAATATTTCTGGGCTCTGATATCCTTAAACACCTCCCTCTATGCTGTGTATATTCACACCTTCCTGGGTTATCTCGGGTACAGCAAACAATCATGGGATAGGACATTCTCCAGGTATTGACAGTCTTGTGATTTGGGTGTATTTTCCCACAGTCTCAGGCTTTCAATGCTCAGAGACCTGTTGCACTTGCTATCCCAGCAGGTGTTCCCAAAGGCCCAGGGTTGACATTTGGTGGGACTTTACAAGGACTACAAGATGATATCCTCAGAGCCTGGTAAACCAGCCTATAACTGATGGTGCTTTTAAAGAGATGAAATCCCAGCAGGCTTCTGATTCTCCTCCTTAATTAGCTTCCTCCACTCCCTTAGGCATTTGTTCCCTTAGCAGGATCCTTCCTCCAAAACTTTCCTTCATCTGGGCTCACAGGTGTTAAATAAATACCTGTGAGCAATTTTCCATAGCTTCAGAGTCTTTGCAGTCCACAGGGACCCTGGGCCTGGCAGTTTCTGCTAATGCTAACTTCAGTGGTTGTTCTACACATTCCAGATTCCTCAGGTCTTCACCAGCATGGTTCTGCATGCTGTCACAGGGTACAGAGAACTTCTACAAATGTGCATTTTTTCTACCAAGTGTCTGAAGGTTGAGCCTTTGTCTATCTTAAATGTTTGACTTTTTGTCCCATGATCTAAAGGTGTTCTGAGATGAAGTCAAAGGACAAATCTAGTAAGTCAACAAATATACCACAGACAAATGTTAGAACTCTTACCACCAAGTTGAACTCCCATCTAATAAGATCCAAAATCTGATGACCCAAAGGGTATCTCTGGTTCCATCCAGCAGCCTTTCCCTCCCTAGAACTTTAATAACTCTATGGCTCTGTCAGGCCTGATCACTATGCTCTTTTTTTTTTTAAGAAGAAAATGGAGAAAGTTAATAATGAAGGGACCTGGGGACGAAAGGGGAATCATTTTTCTTCTCTAGTCAGAAACCCAAGTCTTTACTTCTGTGGCTGAGTTATGCTGTGATAAAATATTTGGACAAAAAACCAACAGGGGAGAAGGGGTTTATTTTGGTTCCTAATTCCAGGTTGCTGTTCATAACAGCAGAAAAGTTAAGGCAGCAGGGACTTCAAAGAGCTGGTCCCATCACGTCCACAGTCGAAAGCAGAGAGCAATCAACACACATGTACACATTTGCTTGTTTGTTGTGCTCAGCTCACTTTCTCCACTGTTACGTGGTTCAGTACCTGCCTAGGGAATGGTGCTGCCCACAGTGGACTATGTCCTCTTACATAAATCAACTTACTTATGGCAATGTCCCTGAGACATGCCCATTGAGACCCTGTTCCCAGGTAATACTGGGTTATGTCAGTTTCACAATTAAAGTTAGCTATCATATACTCTTTCAATGCCTGTGGGAATATTTCACAGGTTGGTAGAGATCCAGCAAGACAAAGTACAAAATAAGGTACATGATGAAGAAGAGCTGATCTTCCTAAAACAAGGGACTCTAGATAGGCTGACTATACTTAGTGAACAGGCTTGCACTGGGGAACAGCTGGGGACACTGACAACCCAGTGGGACATAACAGGGATGACCAAGTATATGGGCTCCAGGGAGGTGGGTATTGGAGGGTGCCAGTGAGGACTGGGGTATAAAGATGATTAAGATTCTTTGAGCTATTCTGTATGAAATACACAAAAAAATCAATAAAAAACTTGAAAAAAAAAAGAAGGTATATGTTGTTTTTGGTTTTTGGTTTTTTGGGGGTTTTTTGTTTTTTTTTTTTTGTGGGGTTTTTTTTTTTTTTTTTGTTTTTGTCTTTCTGAGACGGGGTCTCCAGGTAGCCCCAGCTGTCCTGGAACTCACTATGTAGACCAGGCTGACCTTGAACTCACAGAGATCTGCCTGCCTCTGCCTCCCGAGTGCTGGGATTAAAGGCATGTACCACCACGCCTGGCTGGTATATGCATTTTTAATCAAATGAAATGTAACAGAAGTGGGCAAGGGAGATGGCTCAGTGGATAATGCACTCACTGCATGAACTGAGCACCAGAGTGCAAGCCCCCCAAATCCATGTAAAAGTAGTAAAAGCTGATTGGGTATGGCAACCTGCCTGTAAACCCAGGACACTAGAGGCAGAGACAGAGAATCCCCAAGGCAAGCTGGCTAGCCAGATAGCTGAATTGGCAAGCTCTGACTGCAAGTGAGAGAGCCTGTCTCAGTGTCCAAAGGTGGAGAGCTACCATGGAAGACAACATCAACCTCTGTCTTCCATGTGCATGTGCACCCGCATACACACATGTGCACACACACATACACAAAATAATAGTAAAATAAAATGTAGTAAAAATCTTCTTTGCCTCATTTTTTTAAATATACACATATTTCCAAGGAATTTTCCCTTCTAACCAATAGACTGACTCATACATGGGACTGGAAGGAATCTTTCTTCCGTGGTATCAGTCTGGTGAATGTGTGCTGACTTGTCATAGGAGAGTTACACCAGGGCAAAGGGGGCGTGGTTGCAGTAGCCCCATGGGACTCATTTCTCTAAAGTTTCCTTCCAGTTCCAATCCAGTCTCTGAGATCACACCATTTCATTCAGCCTTTCCATGCACTTGTGTCTAAACAAACAAGCATTTCACTTGCAACCACTCGTGTTCTCATCCATTTCAAATATCAGACGTCGATGTCCCCATGGCTATCAGCAAAGCCAAAAGATGACTGAAATCTCTGTTTAGCTCTGGGAAACAGGCCACATAATAAGGAAGAGGGAGGGGACTTCCCTAAGTGTCCCACAGTGAAGTCACCTTTGGCTCTGCTTGGATTATGTAAATGGCCTGAAAACTGGAACTTAAGAGACATCTCAGGACAGCCTGAGTGTGGTTCTGAGTCTTGTGACCTTGGACAAAGCTGTGGGCCAGCTGTCCCCTACGTCCTCCAAATGCTAAAGTTTTAATCCTAAGGTGAAGATATTGGGAGATAAGGTCTATTAGTCAATTCAGTTAAAATTGGGTCTTTACGGCAGGTTCCAGTTGACCCGCCGTAAAGAGATTTGGACCCAAACAAGAATGACCAGAGAAGGAAGACTATGGAGGGATGCAGTTAGAAAACAGCCATCTACAATCCAAGAGGAGAGGCCCTGGAGAAATCAAACCTGCTGACACCTTGGCCTTGGACTTCTGCTTTCCAGAACTGTGAGAAAATTAATTTCTCTGGTTTTAACCACTTGGTCTATGATTCTTTATTACAGCAACCCCAGCAAACCAACTCTGGAGTTTCTTTAATTTGACATAAATTATGTACCACCAGTATCTCCAGATGAAGTTAAATGGAGAGTTGGCTTGCAGTTAAGGACACTGATGGTGCAGAATTGTGCTGTGTAGCATGTGTTCATCTCAAGTGGTCTAGGAATCCAACTATGCAGAGGGGCAAGTGTGTGCTTACAAGAGCCTTACATTCGCCCCACAGAATTCACCATTGGGTCGAATTCCATGAAACGATATCCATTTGGCAACTCAGATGATATTTGCCCCTTTCCTGAGGTAGCTTGTAATTTAGTGAACTGTTCTAAGCAGATCATAATGAGTTAAACCTACAAAACTCCTAATGTTAGAAACACCAGTCTCTAAACATCATTAGACGTTTCCAAAGCAGGAAGAAAAGTATCTGAGGAATGTCTGTGCTTGTGTCCTCTGTAACTGCTTTCTCCTGTCAATCTGTTACCCAATCTGATAGACATGACTTTTGAAATAGCCCTTCCCTGTTTCCCCATCACTGCTGACTGCCCACCATATTGTCCACCTGGTGAGACCTTCAGAGGGAGCAGTATGGAGTACTTGTTGAGGAGCACAGCTCTTTGATTGAGAGGCCCAGCCCTGCCATTTATTAATTGTAGCCTCACCCAAAACCAAACTTCTAAATCTTTACAAATAAAATTGGTCATAGCAATACCTCATAGTGCTGTTGGGGAAATGAAACGAAATGACAGACCACAGCATTTGGTATAACATTTGGTATAACACACTGAGATACTCTGAAAATACTGTCTTATCAGCCGTTATTTCTTTGTAATTTATTTTTTATGTGAATGAGTGTTATGTCCGCATGTATTTAAGTGCATCTGTGTCGTGTAAAGCCTGTGGAGGTCAGAAGAAGACGTCGGATTCTCTGGAACTAGAGTTTCAGATGGTTAATCTTCTTCAAGAACAGCTGGTACTCTTAACTGCTGAGCAATCTCTTTGGTCCCTTATTGACCTTTTAAAATCTACTACTTTACAATGTTTTATCCTGCTCTTTTGTGCATAATTCCATCAACCACATTTTCACATGTATTTTTCTTGTACTTTATACTATAAAACAATAGACATATTGGCTTTTCTTTTCCAAACAACAATCTCCTGCCCAAGACTTTGAGGTATTCAATGAGGGGGCCAAATGCTCTGCAATTAAACTCCCAGTCTTGTTAACTTTCAACACTATAACAAAATACCTAAGATAATCAGTCTATAAAGAGAAAAGGCTTATTTTTGGCTCACAGTATTGGATATTGCAGTCCATGATCAGTTGACCCTGTTGCTTTTGGGTCTGTGGCCAGACCACACATCATGGTGGGGATGCATGGTAGAGCAAAACTGTTCCTCTCGTGAGTCAGTAATGAAAGAGAAAGAGAAAGAAGGACTAGGGGTACCATTAATCCCTATAGAAGACACCCGAGTTGCCTAAGGGCTAGCACTAGGCTCCCCACAGGCTCAAAGCCAAGCTTTGAATGCATGGGCCTTTGGGAGACATTCAAACTCAAGCTATAACTGACATTTCTCCAGTTTTTCCATTATGATCCATACCTCCTACTATCCCATCCCCTGCATCCTTTTTCTGAATTCATCTTTACAATCCTTCAGTGTCTATTGGGATTTATGAGACTGACCCATCCTGGGACCCACAGAGCTGACCTGCAGCCATGTTCTCACCTCTAGCATGAGGCCTCCCATAAGGCTGATCAGGCAGCAGATGCTCTGTGAACATTGATTATGAAAAGGAATAGAAAAATATGTGCTGGCTCACAGGACTGAATGCCCTCCATCAGCACTAGCTGGGTTACTGTAAGAAATGACCAATGACCACAATGCTTGATGGTCTAAACAACAGAAACTCATCCTTTTCACAGATCTGGGGCCCAGGAATAAAAAACCGAGGTTTTAGCAGGGCCACATGGCTTCCAAAATTTCTAGAGGAGGCTCTTTCCTTGCCTTTTCCTACTTCTAATGTGTGTGTGTGTGTGTGTGTGTGTGTGTGTGTGTGTGTGGTGTGTCCCTATGAGTTTCATTATGGTTGTTTACAGAAAAGTGGGGTCAGTTTCTTTATAGGAGTATAGGAGCATAGGTACCTTATCAGTGGCTA
This sequence comes from Nannospalax galili, assembly GCF_000622305.1. Taxonomy (NCBI): domain Eukaryota; kingdom Metazoa; phylum Chordata; class Mammalia; order Rodentia; family Spalacidae; genus Nannospalax; species Nannospalax galili. The sequence goes on from NW_008336359.1 coordinate 444,105, forward strand.
CACCACTGAAGAAACTGTCTCACTCTCCCATCATCTGATAACTATGTGTAAATCCATGCTGTTCAGAGATCAAGGTCTTATAAGTATTTGAACATCCCACCTGGCAATATCCCTTGATCCAACAGCTTGGGAATAACATATTCTACAGAGATCTCCTGTTTTACATCTGATCAGTAGTGTTTTGTTTATGTATTTATTTATTTATTATTTTGTCTCATGAGACATTTTAAGAAATATTTTATTATTTTTATTTTATGTGTATAAGTGTACTGCCTGCATGCATGCAAGTGCACCCATGTCATGCAGTACCCACAGAGGTCAGAAGAGGGCGTCAGATCCCCTGGAACTGGAGTTATGAATGGTTGGCAGTCACCATGTGGGTGCTGGGAATCAAACCCGGATCCTCTGTAAGAGCAACCAGTGCTCTTAAATGCTGAGCCATCTCTCCAGACCCTTGTTTTTTGTTTTTTGTTATTGTTTTTCTTTTTTTTTTTCTTTTTATTTTGGCCTTTTTGAGAGAGGGTCTCCCTGTAGCCCCAGCTGTCCTGGAACTCACTATGTAGACCAGGCTGGCCTTGAACTCACAGAAATCCACCTGCCTCTGCCTCCCAAGTGCTGGGACTACAGGCATGCGCCACCAGGTTTGCCAGACTCTTTTTATTTTATGTGTATGAGGTATTGCCTGCACTATGCAGCTGCACCCATGTTGTGCAATGCCCACAGAGGTCAGAAGAGGGCATTGGATCCCCTGGAACTGGAGTTAAAGACAATTTTTAGCCACCATGTGGGTGCTGAGAACTGAATCCAGGTTCTCTGCAAGAGCAGCCAATGCTCTTAAATGCTGAGGCAGCTCTCCTGACCTAGAAGTTTTTTTTAATAAGGCAGAATCTGAAAAGGAAAAAGAGTATACATAAATCCCACTACTCTCACACACACCCTCCTCCATACTCAGGTTTGCATTTGTTTGTTTGTTTGTTTGTTTGTTTGTTTGTTTGTTTTGCAGAGGCAGAGCTATGGGGTTGAGATAGGGTCTTTTCTTACTCTGCTGGTCTGGAATTCACTATGTAAATACACTATGTGAGGCCTCAGCCTCCCAAGTGTTGGGATTTATCGATATTGTTAATGTGGGAGCTTATACTTGCATTCTTTCTTATAAAATCAATTGCCTTAAGATACTCTTTTTCAGTTTATCTTAACATCCGTTAAACTTGGTTTTTACATTTTTCCAAAATTATATCTGCATGTAGCTTAAAGTTTATAAGGCATGTTACAAAAAGGCCAATAAATCGCAAAATAAAATGCAAATCCAACAACCCACTGTGCCATAACTCCTTCGCATTCCCTGCTTCACCTTGACCTGTAACGTGAGGTTGGTTCTGTCTGCATTTACTTCCATACGTCTCATCATGGGTTTATCGTCCTATTTTTTGATTCTTCAGATTGACATTCTCTATTACCTACTATGCCTGCTAGCCTCTTTCTTTGTCTCTCCCTCAGTCCAGCATCTCTGCATTTATATATACACACATGCACATACATACACTTCATAGAGCCACACACTCAGTTCACAAACAAGTAAACACATCTATATACACATACACATGTATACTAATATGCTCACACACATCACATTCATTCATATGCACACATGCACGTTCAAACACACATATGCACACATCCTATCTGACTTTATTCCCAATATTTCCTAATAAATTTTAAAATACTAATTTAGTTTATTAATTTGTTTAAATCAGTAGTCAATATTTACATAAACCCAGCTGAGCCAGAAATGTTGCTATTTTTATGTTTTCATTGTCATACAAATTTTGCTTTCAATGGTATTGAAAATTGCAATATATTTGCTTTGTTTCTGTCCATGTAAACATCCTCTTTGCCCTGCTAAGCAGCTGCCAATCACTGACCCTCATGGCAAGAATTTCTGCCTTGCACAGGGCTCTCCAATTTCCCAAGCCATGTCTTCCCTTTAATTTGTTTATCCTCTTGTTGAGATGGAGCATCTCTTCTGGTGACTTTCTGAGAAAGGATGTTTGAATGTCAGAGTCCTAGAGACTCTCAACGTCTGACAAAGTTTTCAGCCTATTTCATATGGAACTGACATTCTAACTGGGAATTGCATTCTAGACTAAGGGTATTTTTTATACCCTTCAATACTTGCAAAAAAAAAAAAATGTCCCATTCATTTCCAGCTTCCTCTGTTGCTGTTGAGAAATCTAAAATCAATCTCTGTCAACACCTCTCCCAAGTCTGCAACTCTGCCTCCACGGTTACAGGATTTTTCTCTCTGTCTCCAGGGTTCTGTAATTCTATAACATTGTATCAGCTGGGAGGTTGACTGGAAACCAGTCATATTCTTGGGATTCTTTTTTTCATTTTTCTTCTTTGAGACAAGTTCTCATGTATCCCAGGCTGGCCTCAAACTCACAATCCTCTTGCCTTCACCTCCTAAATGCTAGGATTACTGGCAGGCATGATCATACCTGGCTATCTAATAGAAGTCTTTTAAAAAATAATCTTTCTTTATTCTTGAGAATTTCATGCGCATATACAATGAAGTGTGATAATAGCCCTCTGAATTTCCCACCTCAGATTCCCTTTGTCTCCCTCTGCACATCCCCTCTCAACATTTTTTTCTGGATAACACACTAAGTGCTGCCCACATTTGCATGGGTATGGGGCCATCCACCATAGCTTAGGAAACAGACCAGTAGTAATACCCTCATAAAAGAGCGATTCTGGGACTGGAGTGATGGCTCAGCAGTTAGGAGCACTGACTGTTCTTGCAGAAGACCCGGATTTGAATCCCAGCACTCACATGGCAACTAACAACCATCTATAACTTCAGGTCCAGGATATCCGATACCCTCTTCTGTCCTCCACAGACACTGCACTTATACACATGCAGGTATAACACCCACACACATAAAAATAAAAATAAATAAATATTTTTTAAAAACGTAACTGATACTCTTTCCCCTTGCCTGGTTGGATTCTTGAAGACGTTTTAATGGAGAACCTCTGGCAAGTACAGGAAGCTCATGGCCCCCTATCACCTGACAGGACAGAAGGAAGAAATACGTATGTCCGATTCTGGCGGGATGCTGTAGTTCCCAATCAGTGTTGCCCAATAGAATCTGTGGCAGAAGCAGTAGTTACTGCCAGGGCTGTGTGTGACCTTGTCATAGCCTGTACCATCTGGTTGTGGTGAGTGTGAAACCACTTTGTGTTCTCATTCACTCACAGGGTCCCTTGTGGCTACTTGTCCTTGTCTCTTTGGGTCTCTGGCTTATTAGATCTTCTTTTCTACATTCTCAGAATGAATGCTACAGAAAGGAGACCGATTAGTGTGAGAAATAAGTTACTGGAACTGGAATGTGCCAAGGATGATCCAGTATCCTAGGCAGGACGAACTGTAGCTTCTGGCCCACTCCTCTGGGGCCCTGTGTAGGTACCAGTTTGATAGGAACAAAATAGAGTAGATGTGCATCTGGGAGGCTTTAAAAGTCATCCTTCCATGTCAGATACAAAGGAGGAGTCCATGTAAGGAAACATTGGATCCAGGGTGGAACAAGGTAGGTCCTGATGGGACAACTGTTAGCCTCTGTGTAAATCTTTTTATGAGTGAGAAAAGATGCCCTCAACCAGAAAGATGCCCAAACCAGGCAGACTCAATCCTGATTACTATGGCTGGGTGAGCAGGGCAGGACTAAGTACAGACCCACATTCATTCCCTGGGCCAGATACCTTTGTCAAATGGACAGACTTTACAACTGTGTAAAGTAACCCTGGGTTCTCATTTAGAAACTAAATAGAAAGGAAATTTCAAGTAGAGCCTGTGCCTAATAAGGAATCATGAGCCTGAAAGGAGAAGGGTCTATTGACATTATCCTCTAATGGAGCCAGAATAAGCTAACAACGAGTTTGGGGAAGCTAAAAACACAGTAAAACAAGTGGTAACCAACCTAGCAAACACGAGAATGGTAAGTTACAAGCCAACAACAGGGAAAGCTAAGCCATCAGAATTAGGAGCTATCCCCCAGGCCTCCAATTTGGCTGGGACAGTCCACAGCTCCAACACTGGACAGCTCACAACTGCCTGTAACTCCAGTATCAGATTAGACATCCTCTTCTGGCCTCATGGAAATATGCACACATATGTACATATACACACAGACACACACAGAGGTACATAAAAATAAACACACAAAATTATTCTTTGGTAGTTTGATACAATTTTTAAAAGAATGAGTCATTTTAGAAACAATTCCTAAAAGACTTTAAACATCTTTTGCATATACTCCAATATGATTATTTAGGGATATAATCATTAATTTCCTTTTTGTCTAAATGCCCTGAGCTGGTTTTACAATTTTTCTAAATTATTTCAAACCCAACGAGATATTTAAAAACCAGTGCTCTATTCCTTCAGTAGAGCATCAGCTATTTCTAGTATAAAGTCTATGAATATTTTAAATGAAGAATCAGAACATTTAGAGTCCTGTAAGTTCTAAGATCCCTCATAGCTTACAGTTGTAGTGATACCTCACAGTTGTAGTGATAGCTCCTACTTCCCTTCAAAAGAAAGAGCCAACAAGCTAAAAGATCCATCAAATTTTGGCTGAGGCCTATTGTGGAGCGTCACAGGCTTTGAAAAGCCCTGACTCTGCTTCAGAAGGCAAATACCTGGAGGATGTCTGCCCTTCTGAGCCTGAACCTACATGAGTTCCATCCTTGTCGTTCTTGACTTCAAGAGGCTATAACTCAGACACTGCGTTCCACAGAATAATCCTCAATTTTCCCCAGTGACTAACCTGAAATGTGGCGTGTGTTGTCACAGCTGAGGCCACGTCAGACACAGGAATTACAAACAAGCTTAAACTATGTTTCTTCACCTTATTTTTACTTTGCTCTCTCTAGTACAATTTTAGTGATGAATTAAGATTCAATCAAAAACAAAATGTTGAATAAGGGAAAATGAGCAGTTTATCATGGAAATTAGAAATATTCAGGACCAAAAGATGGAAGTTTCCCAGATGTTGTGGGTCAGAAACTAACATCAGGTGTCTTCAATTCCTTGGGAAACACTTTGGCAGAGCATCTTCATGTGTAATGTAAATGCTATAATTTGGGAGCCTTAATTATACAAGGGGAAATGCCTTGTACTAATTTGCTTCATCAGCAAATTCTCCAATTGCAGAGTCTTAAACTAACAGCAGGAAATCTTAGAACACACAAGTGTAAGGAAGCCTTCTTGGGTTTCTTTTTCTTTTTTTCCTATTTCCTCTTTTAGTATCAATCTGTCCATCCTTGATTAGCTTTAACCACAGAAAATATTTCAATATACTGTCTCCCTAAAATATAAAGTAATACATGAACCACGTGTGGTGGCGCATGCCTTTAATCCCAGCACTTGAGAGGCAGAGGCAGGAGGATCTCTGTAAGACCAACTGAGGCCTACCTGGTCTACATAGCGAGTTCTAGGCCAGCTGGGGCTACCTGGAGATGCTGTATCAAAAAAAAAAGACCAAAAATATAAAACAACACAGGTGTTTTAACACAGCAACCTTTTGTTTTCTTGTATAATTTCAATTTTTCTTTGATTTAGCTCCATTTCTAGAGCATATGCTTCAGATACATACATGATGATCTTTCTATGTTCCTCCCACATTTTTTGTGAAGCTTCCTCTTCAAGTGCAGATGAGATTTGTGATTTTTTATTTATTTTTCAGTTACCTTCAATCTGTATTATCAACATCTTCTCCAGAATCTTGTCTATATATTCTAGCACAATATATACTAAGCCCAGACTTTAACAACTTTTGTTCATGTAGTGATTTTTTAAATATGAATATATGTGAGGAAATTATGAAATTATTTATATTTAGAATGTTATGCTTTGGAGTAAATAAATTTATTATTACAGATTTAAGACATGCATGAGAACTTCAAGATTTTGGCTAGTCCTCCAGAAGGAAAGAAGATAGGAGCGTGAGTTGTTTGAATAGTATCGTGTCTTTAACAGGAAAAACAAACCTAAAGCAATGCTATCGTCATCTGTTAAATCTTGTGTAGGTCACAGAGACCATCTGCAACCACCAAAAGAACGACTCACAAAGCCTTAGAAATGAAGCTGATGCTGGAGGTGCATGAACTGCAAAGGAATGAAACAGAAGAAAGGCAGAAAGCATCAGGGCACAACAGGAAAAGAGCTGGCTTTGGGCTGAGGATGGTGCTGGGTTGGTAGAGGGCTTATCTAGCATGCACAAAGCCCCGGGCTGCATCTGATCTCCAGCACCGCATAAACCAAGTGTGGTAGCACATGCCTGCAGCCCCAGAATTTGTAAGGCAGAAACAGGAGGATCATGAGGTCAAGCCCAGCCTGGGCTACATGAGACCTAATTTTTTTTAAACATCTGGCTTTGAATATGAACGAAGTCACTTTCTAGATCCAAGCTAGGACAAGTTATTGAATTCTCTAAGCTCCTTTTCTCTATTGATAAAAGGAATTCAATAATACTTTGCAGGATCTGAAGAGTATTATCTAACTATACTCATAGAATATAAAACGATTATCTGGACCTTGTATCCTATTAAAGTGATGAGGGTCAGCTTATCAATATGTAAGAAAGGATTTAAACCTTACTTCTAAATTGATTTCTAATCCATTCAAATATTTTGTAAATTCCAACAAAGATATTCTTAAGTGAAAACATTAAAAGTAAGTCATTGCTTCACATTGCTTCACATTCTAAGCATATGATAGAACATATGCTTAGAATACATGAGGCCCTGGGTTCAATCCTCAGCACTAAATAAATAAATACAAGGTAGTACAGGTATCAGTGTGAAATGAATTATGCAAATAGAGAATCTAAGATAGAGTACAGAAAAAGGAAACACATTGAAATAGGGTAATGGAGAAACACTCCCATAAAAGGTACTTTTCTTTTTTTTTTTTTGAAAAAAAAAAAAATAAGTTAAAACAACTCAATGCAATTATTTGACTACACCCAGGGGAGAAGAAAAGGAAAGTCAATAATTACCTTCACGGATGGTATCTGGTATTGAAGCCCAAATTACTTGCCTGAGATTGAGATTAGGAGTTAACAAGCAGAAGGACTAAACCCCAAAGCCAGTTCCATTTTAGTCTTATTCCAAGCTTTTCCTCACAAGTATTCCTTCTCTGTACCTGGTTCTGATCAAGGTCCCTTCAAGGACACTCCACAAATGTAAATTACAAATATAGGTCTTTCTTGTCCAGATTGCCCAACAACTAATGTTGAATCAGGAAAAGTCACATTCATTTCCATAAAACAAACAAGCAATGAAGTCCAACCCAGAAGAAGCAATTTCCTCAGTGCTCCCATAATTAGCTGAGAGTGTCCTCATTCTAAATGTTTATCTTGAGAATTAACTAAAGAGGGTGTTTCAGCTACATTTCCGGAGCATTTGTTGTGGCCAAGCACAGTATGTGTGCTGCCCCTTTGCACTAATCCTTCTAAGAACAAAGCTCAGAGGAAAGGAAACAAGTCCAGAAGGGAGAAGCATCCTACCTACAGCTATCTGGGGGAGGGACTGCAGTGATAACAGAACTGATCACATTCCCTAACTTAGTGCCTTGGAGCCCGGCTTCCTTCCCTAGGGTGGCACCTCAGCAGGGTTCCCAAAGGATTGCATCATCCCCCAGGTTATATCAGACTCTTTGAAACTTCAAAGCATTTTTTAGTATTAAAATGTTGTGGGAAGATGGCAGTAAGGCACTAGCCACCTATCTACCTTTCCGGGCTCTCCAGTGATTAATCAGGAAAAACGCATGCAGAGGTGAAACAACCCAGAGAACTCAGCTGGACTTTTGTTCTGCTGGGAGAGAGTTTTCTTAGCCTATTTTGCACTGCTATAATGGATTACCACAGACTGGGCAATTTATTTATTTACTCTATCTATTATCATCTGTCTATTTATTTTTGAGACAGGGTCTCATTATGTTGCTCAGGCTGATCTCAAACTCACTGTACAGTCCAAGCTCTTCAAATTCTTGACCCTGTTGCCTCAGCTTCCCCAGTGCTGGAATTATAGGTGTGCATCACCGTGCCTGGTTTCAGTTTGAGTGCGTTCTTGTTGTTTCTGAGACAGAATCTCTCTGTAGCCCCAGCTGGCTTGGAACTCAGTATGTAGACCAGGCTGGCCTCGATCTCACAGAGATCTGCCTGCCTCTGCCTCCCAAGTACACCAACATACCTGGCTCAGTCTGAGAAATTTATAATGAACAGAAATAAGCTGGGTGTGGTAACCCAGGTCTTTAATCTCAGCACTATAGAGGCAGAGGCAAGCAGGTCATTGGGAGATCAAGGTCAGCCTAGGGTGGTCTACATAGCAAGTTCCAGGTCAGCTAGGCTACAGGGAGACCCCATTTCAAAAAACAAAACAAAACAAACAAAAATGTACTGGATTCCTTGATCACAAAGCTAAGGCCAAGATAAAGGGATCAGCCTCTGACAAAGGCTTTCTTACTGCATTGTTCTCTTTCAGAAGACAAAAGGGTAAGAGAAGGTTCAGGGAGAGGGAGGGGGGAGGAAAGAGAGAGAAAGGAAGGAAGAAACAAAGGAGGAACCAAACCACTTGACTAATTTTGTGGGCGTGATAGGATTAAGACAAGGTCTCATGTAGCCTAGGGTGGTCCCAAGCTTATTATATAGCCTAAGCTGCCCATGAACTGTTGTTCTTGCCTTCACTGCCCCCCCACATGTGCATGGATACCAGAAGTTGATGTCAGGTGTCATCCTCAATTGCTTTGCCATCATAGCTTTGAGATAGCCTTCCACTGAACCCAGAGCTCAGCTTAGATTTTTCCAAACTGGCTGGTCAGCAAGTCCCAAGGATCCTCCTGTCTCTGCACCACCCCTCCCCACTAGGATTATAGGGATACATTGCCTTACATTGGTACCAAGGATCCACCCCAGGTTCTCATGCTTGTGCAGCAAGCACTTTACCAACTGAACCATCTCCCAAGCCCCAAACTCACTCTTTTTATAAGGAACCCACTCCTAGAATAATGGTAGTTATCCATTCATGAGGGAAGTACCCTCATGACCCAAGTACCTCCCATTAGCCCTTACCTCTCAACACTACTGCCTTGAAGACCAAGATTCTAACACATGAACTTTGGGGGACACATTTAAACCATAGCAGGACTTATGTCCTCTGGGTCCCTGAGGACAAGTGGAAATTACATCAGACTCCCTAGTCACCAGACTTCCCCTTTGATGAAGAACATTTCAAATCTTCAAAGCTCAGGGTACTTGACTATTACACAGGAAACTTGGTCTCAAGGCCCTACAAGGACAAAGTCTTTAAACCCATTAGCATGTCAGGCTATGTACAAAGTCCCTGTGGTCACTATGTGATTGGTTTTACCATGAGGCATCTGATTCTGTCTTACACAGATAGCATTTCCTCTCACCAGCATCCTCTCTTTCTGCATTCTACAGAACACATCCATTTTGGATTCCACTTGACATTCTCTACCACGGTGATTCTCCCTGTTTCTCGTGTTTTCTCCTCATAGCCATTCTTTACATCAGCTGATGACTTGGTAAATGCTCACCACCCTCCAAAAAGCCCGCAATGACTGATTTCATCCAAAGAACAGCCAAATTACCATTAGAAGCGGAGATGGGAACTTCACGCTTTCCTTCCAAAGATATAAAGTCTTAGAAAATACACCATTTTTGTGTACTTTCTGGGGAAAAATGTTAGATTTGTATTTCTGTGTGAATATAGATAGATAGATAGATAGATAGATAGATAGATAGATAGATAGATATATGCTAACAGAAGGCAAAAGGGAAGCAAGTAATGGGTGGGTGAGGGTATACATTGTTACATACTCAACTCCGATAATTAGAGAAATTGAGACTGTTAAGTGCTCAGCTCTGTAATAATTATAGAAACTATGCTAAAGGGCAATTTTGAAAAGTATCAAAGCAATCACTTGTAAAATTTAAAGCACTTTGCAGAAAAAAAAAAAAGAATATACTGTCCACAGAGCAAAGATGGAAAACAGACAGGAAAGGAACAGTACAGAAAATTCCAGAAATTTTCAAAAAAAGAACACATGATAATAAATTGAACCAACTCCTCTAGGAAATAAAAACTCTCTATGATGTGTCAGAAAACCAAGGCCAGCTGTATTCCATTTCTGCAAATAAATTCAGAATGCTAAACTACAAAATATGCCTAAAAGAAAGATAAGTCAAACAAATCCCAGCACTAGACTGCATAGCAAGACTATATCTCAAAGGAAAAGGAAGGAGAGGTGCTGGAAAAGTGCTTGCCACACAAGCCTGACACAAACTTTGAATCTCCAGAAGCCACACAAAAGTCAGATGCAAGCTCATGGACTAGCCTGGGTTAGCAGCAGCAAAGAGAAACAAGGAGAAAAGGTAATAACCAACATCCAAAGGTTGTCTCTGATCACTTGTACCCACACATAAAACATGCATGCACATGCATGTACTCACATATCAACCCCCCCACACACACACAAATTTTAAAAAATATATCAAAATAAAATCGTAATCACAATATTAGTATCATATAACTTTGAGTTAAAGGTAAAAACATAAATTGGGCCTAATTCACATTCATGAAACATAAAAGGAAACAGGCACAGGAGGCAGCAGGGCATTGAGAAGTGTTGGCTGTGCTTTGATCTACTACTGAAAACTTGTAACAAGGTGTTGCTATTTATTACAAGGTCTTTGCATCTGCATGGATGTGAATCACTGAAGAATTCTCAGTCAGCTGAGGGTGGCCTGGAATAAGCCAAATCGTAGGAGTTCTGAGAGAAATAGAGACCAGATGTTTCGAAGCAAGAGTCATGTGATATAATAAATATCTGAGCTGATCTAAAGCATACGCTGCATCCTGCAGGGATACCAACGTGTGCAGGGTTTCACTCCTAGCTCCTTCATCAGACTGTTCCCTGATTGGAGAGACAAAGTTCACGGTAGTAACATTGGTGGATTTCTGGGGCATGTGCCCTCTACTATATTTTTTTCACTAGTCCTTGTTTAGAAGAAATATGTGGAATAGCATGACAATGAACAGGGAACTCAGAGACCAGTGCTGTCAGGGTGGGGCAGACCTGCGTGGGGAATCTGCATGAGTTTCTTTAAGGATAGGTCATTGTCTCCTCTCTGATGGTGATGGCAGCTCACCTTGGAGAATTTTGCAGTATCAGGCCCTTTAAATTGGCATTATTTATTGGTAGGGTAAACAATCATCAGATTAACAACCAAATTAGCCTTAGTAAGAGCACATTGAATCTATACTCCAGGGACCACACATAGCCTCCATTGTTGGCAACATGGTCACTTTAAAGGAAACACCACACAAAAAAAAAATCATTGAGGGTAAGAGATTGCCTGACAGTCAGCCTCTGACCTCCACATAAATGTATGTACCCCTACACACACACACACACACACACACACACACACACACACACATTATAGGGACTCAGCTTGTATATATACGAAGAACCATATTTATTATATTCTGACCCTGCTCCAAGAAAGGCTAAAATGACTTTTCTTGCTTGGTTACATTTCATTAGTAGGAAATGTTTGTTTCTGTCCTTGTTGCTACCATAAAACATACCAATCATTGCTAGCATTTGGCTTTACTGTTTATAACTGACTGATATTGCAACATTGAGTAAAGCAGTCACTACTGATAGAGGAAAATTATTTGGACCATGAATGGCTATTTACAAATAAAGCTAACTTATTCACCTTTCTGTTGTTTAGGTCGCCAATTATCAGAACTAAATTAATCTTTTTGTTTAGTCATCTCCTGAGTCTGGAGTCTCGGGCAGTTTTGAATTACCAGAGGGTTTATTTTTCCCTAACCATCACTAGCAAATATTTAACCTAATTTCCAAACAATTTCATTGTGATCCTTGCTTTCTTATGCTCCCACAATCTCACAGAATCAACGTTATAAATAAGGACATGCTAAGTTGAATGAAATAAGCATTGGATATTTCATGTGCCTGGTCACATGCTGGCCACTAAGGGTACAAAAATGAACATAGTGCCTGGTATATTTAAAGAGAAAAGAAAGCCAAAGGATCTATGAAATTGACTTAATCAAAGAGTCAAGGCAATTCTTTCTTTATTAATTAATTAATTATTTTTATTTTCTGTGTACGAGTGTTTGGCCTGCATGTACGTGCATCTGTGTGGTGCAATGCCTGCAGAGGTCAGAAGAGGGCGTCTGATCCCCTGAAACTGGAGTTTCAGATAGTTGTCAGTCACTATGTGGGTGCTGGGTACTGAATCTTGGACCTCTACAAAAGCAGCCAGTAGTCTTAACCACTGAGCCATCTCTCCAGTCCCTCAAGGCAATTCTTAAGAGTAGAAGACTTATGTGCCATTAAAATAAAGGCTACCATTAGTTGAGTACTATGTATCACAATGGACAAATTGCTTCACATACTTGACTTTTTAATCTTTAAAAAAATCTTTTGATATAGGCCCTTTGATTCTCATTTTAGAGATTAAGTTATTTCAAAAAGTTTAAGATATTTACTCAAAGTCATACAGTCTAGTAAATTGTAGAATCAGGATACACCTCACAATTTATCAAAGGAATTGACAATAAAATTCTGTTGTATGGATGAGGACCATGTTCAGTGTGATGTCTATGAATTTATAGTCATGCAAATTTTCAGAACTTTGCTATTTGTTGTCCAACAAGGTTTAATGGCCTTAGGAAAGGCATGAAGAAAGCTACTTAGTGAATTCATCCAGAACTGATTGAAGACTGACCTGGTCCTTGGAGCCACAATATAGTGGTGGGAAAAGATTTGAACATGCAGAAAGAGTGAAAGAATATCAAACAGGAGGAAGAGATAGTGCTAACAGTTAAGGTCAGATTTACTACAAAATTCAAGAGGGACTAAGAGACAGTAGTCAATAAAGTCAAAGATTGGTTGGAGGTTAAAAAAATGAAAAGATGAACCAATAGCAACTCTGATCGGAACAGGAAATCAAAATTATATTTTAAATGTGAAATCATAGAAATAAAGATGGTTGACTCCCTCAACCTCCAACTGGTCAACCTGTAAATGATTTAACTGAGCCGGCTATGCTAACCCCAGTCCCACTAGCAAGGATTGGTTTGGAAGTAGATCTATGATCTTGTGTTCATGTTATAGAGGAAGTCTGCTGGGAAGCTACTAGAAAACATTCTCATTCCTATGAATAAGAGGCACAAGGCAAAGTCAGCCCCTCTTCTTCCTTCAGGTGTCACAGTGTCTTGGTGTTTTGCATGAAACTAATGCAGTCATCTTGTTCCCAACTTCAGAATGAATCCCATATGGAGAGGAAAACAGTTCCGTGGGGCTGTAGGAAAGAAAAATCAGTGCCATGATGGGCAGGACTGAAGCCTCTTCAGGTTCACAGTATTTATTCATTTATTTATTATTGATCTTTTCTTTGAGACAGGGTCTCCCTATAGACCCAGCTGGCCTGGAACTCACTATGTAGACCAAGCTGGCCTTGAACTCTGCTTGCCTCTGTCTCCTGAGTGTTGGGATTAAAGGCATGCACCACCATACCTGACTGTTTTGTTTTGTTTTTTAAACAACAAATCAAACAGGACTTTGATGTTATTTACTGCTCAAAGTCACCCAAAAGGATTCAAAGGTGGTTCTGATGGTGACAGTTTATATTCACAAATGTAAGTAATTGATATGGAGAGAAATCTGAAGATGAGCAGAGTTAGAGGAGGCTGGTCCAAACAGCCTGAGTCTTAGAGGAAGCAAAGGTTTGGACTGATGAAGAGAAATGGTCTGAGATAGCAGTAGGCTAGGATGCTAAACAACATTGTTACTCATGAAATAATACAAATAATTAATTACTTAATTCAAAGCTGAGTCACAACGCCATATGGGGTTGAATAAGTGAATATGGGGAGGGGTCCACACAAAAACCAGCAACAGTAAAAGCTTTCTGAATGCACACTGACCGAAACCTAATTCAAAATGAAATCTTTAATGAGGTACATCTGGGGCACTCGCCCATGGTGCATTGTGCAACCTGACAGCAGTCTTGGTTTTGAACATACAATATCTCTGTACTATGCTTGTAATCATGCCATATAACACCAACAAATGTTACCTGATACATCTTGACCCATGTTCAAGACTATTATGTGTTATGGATTTCAGTGTTTTTATTATAAATACAAAGTTTTCTGCTCTTATGGAAACATGGTGGTTCACAGAAAACAAAGTCTTTTAAGATTTCCCTACCGTTGTTCCTCACCATGTGTCAAATTAGTTTTTCTTTGGATAGCATTGTTTTTAAACAAACAAGCACATCTGGCTCATTAGTATACAAATTTGCTTTGGACTTTAATTAACTATAAAATCACATATATACCAAAAAATCATTTTAAAGTAAGTTTATGATTTTCAGTAAATGGTTTGATTTGGTTTTTTAAACTTTTTTTAGTTTATTTTTATTTTATGTGTATGAGTACATGTGTATTTATTTAATTAATAAATAAATTTATTTAGTCTCATGAGTTTTAAGAAATATTTTCCTTATTATTTTTATTTTGTAATATTTTTATTTATTATTTTTATTTTATGTGTTTGAGTGTATTGTCTGCATTCATGTAAGTGCACCCCTGTTGTGTAATTCCTGCAGATATCAGAAGAGGACGTCAAATCCCCTGGAACTGGAGTTACAGACAGTTGTTAGCCACCATGTGGGTGCTGGGATTCAAACCCGGGTCTTCTGGAAGAGCAGCCAGTGCTCTTAACCTCTGCCATCTCTCCAGTCCCTGATTTGTATAGTTCTTTTATATACCGAAACTTGAGGTCACATAAAAATTTCTTGGGCAGAAAGGGGTCACGAGAGGAAAAAGTTTAAGAAGTCCTGATTTAATCAAGTGTTAAATGCCTATAAAATGATAAAATTGTGTCTTGTGCTAGGGACACATGTGAGGAAAACCAGGCATAATCTCTGTCCCAGTGAACCTCTTAGTCCAGTGAAAAATATAGACATTAATCAAATAATCATACAAATAAATGTAAAATTACACCTACTGCAAAAGAAAGTTTAGATTTCTGGACAGAGTCAAGAAATGCACACACTGGAACCATTTTCCCTTGTTCAGACACTTGGGGCTGGGAGTTTAGTGTATTGCAACGAAGGGCTCTAAAACCATAAAATTGAAATGCGGTACTGAGTCAGAATTGGGTATACTATGAAAACCTGGTAATGTGTTGCTCACATCCAGATTGGAATATTTATGAACAGAAACTAGTCACTTGCTGCTGGCCTTGCACCAGAAACCTCTGTCTGTACCTCACATAACCTAGTACCCAGAGGCATTGCTTTAGTTACCCAAAACTTCAGTGGGAAAGAAGGAAAGTGGAGGAGGTTGAAATTGTCTGTGTGGAGATGGGCAGCAGATCCCGTCTGAACTTTATTGCCGAAGTTCGGTGACCTGCTGTGTTACTTCCTCCAACAGTGCTTGGTGCAGGCGGATATGGCAGGAACTCGAGCGAATTCATCTAGGATCAGGGCTTTTCAAAACCACGGTGATGAACAAAACTGAGGTGATGGAATTTTTGACTACAGGAAGGAGTGTTTTTGAAATCCTGAGCTCTGGACTCTAAACTAGAGACAAAGGAAATGAAGAAACAAGATGCTCACAGAGCTATTAGGTTACGTGTTATGAAAAGGTTGAAGAACATTCTGGTAGGAGTGTTGAACCAGCACCTGTGAGGAAAGGAGACTGTGATCACAAACAATGCTGTAGGAGAGCGATTTTTGTCAGTGGATTAATTAGAAGTGCCACTAATTAACATGGAAGGGGGTGAGGAAGAGGCCAGGCAGAGTTAGAGGCTTAGAGTGGGTAATGTCCCATCGCACAGGTAATATAGAAAGATGCAGGACTAAAATGGAAACAGCACCCTGGACTGTTTTGAAATGAATGGTGGGGAAATGACTGGGAAGGCTGAGACTGGATGGCGTGCAATAGGGTAGAGGGTAAAAACGCTTAATTGAGTAAGTACCACTGGAGAGGCTTTTTGCAAGATGGTAAAGGAAGGGAGATAGCAACAGGAGTTTTAAGATGATATCAGGCCACCTTTGGGTCCTGAAGCAGATAGGAATCACGAAAGTAAAAGGCTATAGAAATTTATGAGGGCATCAGAATTTTTGAGAGGAGAGGAAGCCTTCACTTAAGACGAGGAACCAGAGGGAATACTTGAGGGATAGGTTAACGAGATGGGGCTTTGTGCCTCTGACTATAGAGCTCCAGTTCTAGAGAGGACAGTAAAGAGTTTGTTGACTGAGGGAAGATAGGATGGCTTGTTCACGAGTAAAGAAACAGTAAGCAGTCCCTGAATAGGACTTCTCTTTCAAACCTCTGCCTCTCAAGGCTCAGGAATCATTAAAGAAGAGGAGGCAGAGAGATTCTAAGAGCGGGAGGGGGGGGGAGGTGACCACAAGGAAACAGAGTCTTCCAGACAGCTGTTTAGTTACTCATATGAACTCACAGCATTGGTAACAGCATGCACAAGTTCTGTGCAAGCTCCAATCAGACAAAATTCCAGCATAGACTTGGGGAAGTGGGCAAGAAATATATATCCTCTCAAAAAGGGAATGCTATAAAAACATTTTCAGACCGAAAATGCTAAAATAAGTTTGTGTGTGTGGTGCATGCATGTTTGTGTATGTGTGCATGTGTGTGTGTGGGTGCACACACATGTGGAGGCCACAGGTCAATGTTGGGTGTCTTCCTCTATCATTATCCACCTTATTTTTTGAGACAGGGTTTCTGGCTGAACTGAGAACTCACTACGTCCGCAAGACTAGCTAGCCAGTGATCTCCAAGGATCCTCCTGCTGTCCTTTCCCCAGCACTAGGATTACAAGCATGGGCCACCATGCCCAGCTGTTTACATGGTTGCTGGTACTCAAACTCAGGTCCTCATGCTTACATGGCAAACACTTTACTGACCAAACCATCTTCTCAGTTCCTAAAATAAATTTTGTATATCAGATCTGTGCTATAAAAATACTAAAAGATGGGGCTGGAGAGATGGCTCAGCAGTTAAGAGCACTGGCTGCTCTTGCAGAGGACCTGGGTTCAGTTCCCAGCACCCACATAGAGGCTAACAACCAACTGTAACTCTAGTTTCAGGGGATCTGACACCCTCTTCTGACCTTTTGGGGCACTTCAGGACACAGGTGCATATACATGCAGGCAATACCCTCATACACATAATAAATAATGAATAAAATATTTTTAGATGCTAGAAGATGTTCTTTAGGATGAAGAAAACAGTACAAGTAGTTGTGGTGACTAAAGGAATAAATAGTACTGGAAAAGCCAAGTGCTTGAATAATTGTAAAAGATTAGCATTGCTTTTCTTTTCTTAACTTTAATGAATGGAAACTGATAACTTAAAGCATAAAAAATTGCAATGTGTGGTGGGGCTTATAATGTGCACAGACAGAATATTTGATGACAGGATCTGGAGAAATGGTTCAGTGGTTAAGAGCATGAACACTCTTGCAGAGGACCCAGGTTCGATTCCCAGCACTCACATGGTGGCTAACAACCATCCATAATTCCAATTCCAGGGGATCTGATTCTTTTTTCTGACCTCCACAGGCATTTCATGACAAAGGTGCATTTACATACATGCAGGCAATACACTCATACACATAAAATAAAAATAATAAAATATTGTTTTAAAAAAGAATATTTGATTACCACAGCAGAATGGACAAGATAGATGGAATTATTTTATAAAACCAACTCCATTTACAACTGTTAAAAAGATGAGATGCTCAGAGCTAGAGAGATGGCTCATCAGTTTAAGAGCACTGGCTGCTCTTGCAGAGGACCTAGGTTCGATTCCCAGTACTCATGTGGCAGCTAACAACTGCCTGTTACTCCAGTTCCAGGGGACCCAATGTCCTCTTCTGACTTCCGTGGATACTGCATAACATGGGTGCACTTACAGCCATGCACAAAATACGTTCATACACATAAAATAAAAATAATAAATAAAATACTAAAAAGAAGACGAAATGCTTAGGGTAATTTTAACAAAAACAAGTTTAAGATGTGACTATTGAAATTAGAGTACATTATTAAAAGAAGTCAATGGCCTAAATAAATTGAAAGATAATTTATATTTGTGGATTGGAAGATAATATTCTTAAGAATATTCCTTATACATAGTTGTACAGATTCAGTATAATCACTGTGAAAATCTCATCCTCCTTTCTCTCCCCTTCTTCCTTCCTCTCTTGTGTCTCCTTTCCCCCACCTCTTTCTCTTTGCAAAAGTTATCAAACTTATCTTCAAATTCATATGGAAATTCAAAAGACCCCAAAGAACTAAAACAATCTTCACACTTCCGAATTTTATTTTATTTATTTAATGCAATGTATTCAACATTCATGACAACTAGCTAAAAAGCTAGAAACATTTAAGCTGGTGGAACCCATATATAATGTTCATTTATCCCACAAACAAGTTAATGTTTATCATTAAAAATCAAACAATTTCAAATGACATTTCTTTTTTTTTTTTCCAAATGACACTTCTTATATTGCTTGGGGTAAAGATGTATATGGAAATCAGTCCTAAGGTGGGAGAAGGAAGTCAAACCAAGATAAATCAAGACCTACCACATTGTAACTTGCCACATTTCTTCATTTAAAAAATCCTACTGGTTGTAGGTAGATGCAGGAATATTACAGACTCTTCAAAGTAACTATTTTATCAGCCCCCCCAAATTTGTTCTTCTATTCAAAGCAAGTATTATCAAAAGTATAAATAACTTTGCATCAATTTTCAGTAGGAAAAACTCTTCTTGAAATATCAAATGGTGACGGCAAAATAATGTTCAAAGTCAAGTACACACAGTTAATTAGTAAGATGATGATGGTGGGGGATGCTATGTCAGGGCTCATCTTTCCTCAGTCTCTCTCCTTATTTTTTGAGATAGGGTTATTCACTGAAGCTCACTGATTCAGATAGGCTGGCTGATCAATGGCCTCCAGGAATCTCCCTGTCTCATTCTGTCCCCTCCCCAGCAGTGGGATTACAGACTCAGCAGCCCTGCCACCTATGGGTGATGGGTATCCAAATCCAAGTCCTTATGTTTCTGTGGCAAGCACTTCAGTGAATGAGCCATCTCCCCAGCCTCTAATTCATAAGGTTTGATTTCATAATAAAGAAGTGTTATTGATCTTAAGACTGGCAGTTGGCAAAGCATTCCCAAGGGAATGATTCTATCAGTGAAGCCCTAAAGAATTTTGCAGAAACAATGACAAACCAGCTATCTTCCCCCAAACTTTACAGAGACTATTACCAGCAATAACACAGTAACACCAAATACTCAACTGAAAGACAGGCAGTGCTGCTGTGCATTTGTCTTCCACAAGACAAAACTATGTAGAAAACACTTCCCATTCAGAGGAATAAACAGCAACTTGAACAATGGAGCACGTGAACCTGGTAGCCAAGATCAAGGTGACTCTTAAACAAGGATTTGTTTATGTAAATTGCACTTGGGCTTCTACTAGACAGAAAATCTTCATAATTCAAGTAGTTTTGGTATAGAAATGGGACCCAAATGATTTGGGAACATACTGCCCCATATTTAGTCTACACATATTGAGAGCCTGAAAAAAAAAAAAAAAGCTCATTAAACTATACAAAAACGGACTGAGGTTTTTAGACTGAGTAGTGTAAGGGAAAAAGGAAAATAAAGGAATTTTAGAGAAAATTCCAAGGAAATTTTTAGAAGTCAGTAAAGGATTCTTTCAACTTGAAGGCAATTAAGAGTAAGTTGGAAAAGGTTAAGTCCATTTAGTGCCTACTCGATCTTTAATATCTAAAAATCTCCCCACATCAATAATCTTATAAAATTAAATACACACAAATATTAACTAATTTAAATTGTGAAAGTTATTTTCCTATCGAGATGACATTAGGTTTTGGTTACAACAACTTTCCAATATGGTGTCTAAGTGTGTTTATTGACATCTGCCTTGTCAAATGGTTACTAGATACACATAGCGAAAATTAAGTAATTTTTACACTATAACATTAACTGATCACAGAATTCATTGTAGTTCATTAAGAGTTATCAAGCTGAGCATGTGCTGTTTTAGCAATGCAGGATGGTTATCCATCTAAATCTACAATCTTCTCATATATTAAAGCAAAACATATATACAATTACATTTCTGAACTGCCATGGAATTAAAACAGCAGTTCAAATCGACAACCAATAAAACCCAAAACAAAACAAGGAAAAATGAACACACATAACACATACATCTTACTAGGGATACCTAGTGAAATACTGGAGCCCAATTTTCATTCAACAACTTGAGCACAGATAATACTGTCTTTATATCTAAACTTTGCAATTATTTAGCATCGTTTCCACACTCCAAAATATTAACAACAAAGGCCTCAAAATATATTCATGATTGCTTACTACATGTACTAAACTGACAAAATTGAGCTACACTAGCCAATTCTAGATTATACAAATATACTTTTATCAATGAGCTGAGTAATTTTTGGTAAAAGGCTTACCTGTAAGATCATTAATCTGAAGGGTAAAATTTTAGAATGTTCAGGGAGGCTGGTTGATTTGTCTTTGATGAATTATCTATGTGAAATTGTGGAGGGCTATAAATGGTTTTCCTTACCCGTTCCCTTGAGTAGTGGAGCAGCCTGGTGAATGGCTCAGGGAAGTGCTGTTAGCACATGGACTTTTCTTAGTGGCTAAATCAAGTACACCATCGTGTTCACTAGGTTCTGACTGAGACTTTCTGACAGTAGGGTCCAGAGGTGAGTCTTGGCCATCCATGAGGGTTCTGTGTAGTTTTAGCCATGGGAGAGGTGCCTGATGAGCACATTTGATATACACTAATTGGCACAAAATAAAGAGCTATTTCCTAGATTAGTCTCATTACTTCACTCACATCAACGCACCCTGAAATCACATCAGCCATCTTGGTTTTTTGAGAGAGGGTTTCATGCAGCACAGGCTGGTCTCAAACTTACTGTATAGACAAGATGGCCTTGAAGTCCTAATTCTCCTGCCTCGATCTCCCAAACGCTAGAATTATAGGCATGTGCCACCTCGCCTGGCCTCAACTCACAATTTCAGCTGATCGAGTGAGAGCACAAACTAAAAGCCCTAAAAGTTTTTGCAAACATCAGTGCTTCCATGTCAAACTATCTTTGTCACCTCTACCCATAAACTGTTGATATTGAGAGTAAAATACATGACCTTACATTTCTTTCCCTCAAATTTCATCTTTTAATTAATTGTCTTGATTTACTAAATTTGATTCAAATATTTAAGGCATTCACTAGCAGAGTTTTCTAATATCTGGAAATTTGTAAGAACAATCTTTCAGTCAATATCTAAGTTACTAATGAAGAGTATTAGGACATCTAATACTTATAGAATGTAGAATATGAAATTCACCTTATGCGTTATTAGTTCCCATTATGTTCCTGGCATCTAGCTGGGGGTGTTCAGATCTTGGTGCGTCTATGAGTCTGCTGGGTAGCTTGTGAATTCCCAAGACTCACTTGCAGAGATCCTTCTCAACAGGTCCAGAATGCTAACAGTGGCAGCTACAATTAATATTCATAGACCATACTTTTAGACCTATAGGAAACTGTATTTCTCTCTTGGTCATAGCATGTTGGAGATCTCATGTCATGTACCTTGCTAAAGATGGCAAAACAGGCAAAAAGATGCAACATCCATTGAATTGACTTCATCTACCAGCTTGGATCCCTGTCGAGAGAGATTGCAGATAACGGGACATAAAACTCTCGTTGTCTTTTTATGAACAATGCTATCTATATGCTCACAAACCATTTTTAAATAAACAGTCCTAGAGGCTTGCTTCCTGCATTTTAGTCAATGAGCAAATATTTGGAAGGGAGGCTACTACATGTTAAATATACAAGGCTATTCTTCTACTGAAGGAGAGCTTTTCCTTTCGATCCTATTCATACAGTGTGCTGCAATTCTTGATTAGCAGTTTGATGAAAGAACAAATATTTGTTATTTTTATTTTCATATTTAATTATCATCTACAGTGAAGTTAAAAAACTTTTTCATGGGGCTGGAAAGATGGCTCAGAGATTAAGAGTGCTAGCTGCTCTTGCAGAGGACCTGGGTTCAATTCCCAGTACCCATATAGAGGCTAACAACAGTCCATAACTCCAGTTCCAGGAGATCCAATGCCTTCTTCTGACCTCTGTGGGCATTTCATGACACGGGTGCACTTGCATACACGCAGGCAATACACTCATACATATAAAATAAATAAATTTTTTAAATTTAAGAAAATGTTTTCATAGCTTTATTGGTGACTAAAAACTTTCTACCAACTCTCTTTTAATTTCTCATTTGCCATCTATATATTTTAATAAATGTAAATTATCACTGATATTTTTAATCTGTTATATGGGTTACAAATAGTTGACTTTCCCTTCTCTATTTGTTGTTCATCTTCCAATGTTTTCAAATTTTTATAGTAAATGCTTCCATTTCTTTTTTTAATATTTTATTTCTTATTTTTGTTTTATGTGCATGAGTATACATATTGCCTGCATGTATACAAGTGCATCCATGTCATGCAATGCCCACAGAGGTCAGAAGAGGGAGTCAGATCCCCTGGAACTGGAGTTAAGGACAGTTGCTAGCTGACATGTGGGTGCTGGGATTCAAACCTGGGTCTTCTGTAAGAGCAGCCAATGCTCTTAATCTCTCCAGCCCCTTCCATTTCTTATATAGACAAACTGCATACCATTTTGTAGTTTCTGCTCCCATCTGAAGTTGTACTTACAAAGTGTTCCTCCAAGTGTCTGTAAATATTTCCCTAAGGTAATAACCTTGTATACTTTTATGTTTGCAATCCTCCTGCCTTAGCCTCACAGTTTGAATACAGGAGTTTACCACCACACTTGGCTTCTTAAATTTTTCTTTAATCCTTTAAGAATATAACCCTTCAAAAATCTAAATCAAGTGTGTTA
>NW_008336359.1:467280-475103 GCF_000622305.1 Nannospalax galili
TCAGAAGAGGGAGTCAGATCCCCTGGAACTGGAGTTAAGGACAGTTGCTAGCTGACATGTGGGTGCTGGGATTCAAACCTGGGTCTTCTGTAAGAGCAGCCAATGCTCTTAATCTCTCCAGCCCCTTCCATTTCTTATATAGACAAACTGCATACCATTTTGTAGTTTCTGCTCCCATCTGAAGTTGTACTTACAAAGTGTTCCTCCAAGTGTCTGTAAATATTTCCCTAAGGTAATAACCTTGTATACTTTTATGTTTGCAATCCTCCTGCCTTAGCCTCACAGTTTGAATACAGGAGTTTACCACCACACTTGGCTTCTTAAATTTTTCTTTAATCCTTTAAGAATATAACCCTTCAAAAATCTAAATCAAGTGTGTTAATTGTTTACTAAAGATTGTGGAACTGCCTAAATGTGTCATGGGATGGATTGATTCTATAGAACACTCCTGAAAAAGACATTGTATTAGGAACTTGAATCATTGTGACAAACATACCTGAGAAAAGTGAATAGTTTATTTTGGCTCCCAGTTGAAGGAAACTGAGGCACCTGGTCACATAGTATCCACAGTCAGGAAGCAAAAAGCTATGAACTTCATGCTCAGATCACTTTCTCCTTTTTAATTGTGTGTGTGTGTGTGTGTGTGTGTGTGTGTGTGTGTGTGCATGAGTACAGTTTCCCTCAGAGGCCAAGAGAGGGTGTTGAGGCCCTGGAGCTGAAGTTACAGACAGCTGTGAGCTACCTGACTTGGGCTCTGGGAACAGAACTCAGATCCTTAGGAAGGGCAGCATGCTCTCTTAACCCTGAGCCATGTCTCCAGCCACTAAAAGGATATTTACTATCATAAAATATATTCATACTTAAATATTAATTGAAACAAAGCAAGAATCCACACTGTTAGAGTTTGAATGTAAAATGAGCCCCACAGACTCGTGTGTTTCAGTATTTGGCTCCAGTTCCTGGTTCTGTTTGGGAGGCTGTGGAACTTTTAGGAGGTGGGGACTGTGAGAGGGCTTTAAGGGTTATAGCCCAGTCCACTTTGGCCTGATGGCTCTGCTTCCTGATAACCACCAGTCACCTCACCTCCTGCCACCACTAAGAACAACTTCCACTGACATGTTTTCCTTCTACGACAGACTGCACCCTCTCAAACCATGAACCAAAATAACTCTTTCTCCCCCAAAGTTGCTTCTTGCCAGATACTCAATCACAGCAAGAAAAATAACTAACGTACAAACAACATTCCAATTCGGTACAAAAACTGTGTGTGTATGTGTGGGAGACAGGCTTGAGCCTAGGGTGAAAGTCTTATTGACAGCCATACAGCAGGCCCCAGGCAATGGCCTGACTGCTGGAGCCACAAGGAACACCTTGTGACATTTGCTCCCATTGGCAGATCATGAGACTGATGCTTAGAGCTCACCACTCCCTAATCACCACGCTTGGAATCCAAAATTGCAAGACTTATATATTGCAACAGTCAGGGTCACATGGTTGCCAGGAATCCAGGCTCTGTAATCTGAAACCAAGTATGCTAATGAGGCATCCTACCTGCTATTCTGTAATAGGACGTTAAGTCTG
Source organism: Nannospalax galili (assembly GCF_000622305.1). NCBI lineage: Eukaryota > Metazoa > Chordata > Mammalia > Rodentia > Spalacidae > Nannospalax > Nannospalax galili. Next base: position 468,862 of record NW_008336359.1, read on the forward strand.
TTATGCTACTAAGGTATCCTACTTGCTGTGCTGTGATTACCCCTATATAAGCTTGTGCCTTCCTGCAATAAAGCAGATCTGTGTCACTGAACCTGTTCTCCTACGATTGGACCACTACCCCTATATAAGCTTGTACCTTCCTGCAATAAACCAGACCTGTGTCACTGAACTTGGTCTCCTGTGTCTGAATGTGGCTCTGCTGATACGGTCTCCTCACCAGCCCTGGGGTCCAGGACCAGGCAGAAGCGGTGACAACAGGAGGCAGCACAAGGCAAGCAGAAGAGTGGCCTCAGCCCAGGGCAGGTGGAAGAGCGGCCTCAGCCCAGGGCGAGTGGAGTAGCAGTCTTGACGCCCGTGAGAACGAAGGAGGAGCATCCACGAGAATGGAGGAGCGGCCACCACTGGCAGTGACCGCATGTATGTGTGTGTGTAAAAAAGACAACAAAGAAATGAAAGGGAGACAAGGCCATATTTCTGAAATGTAGGAAGAAATGTTAGCCATATTTGCCATTGTGTAGAGGGGTAAATAGGTATTGTTTTTCATCTGCTTTCTGTACTAAACATGTTTTGACAACAGAATACAACATATCAAATTTAAAGTCAATATTATTACTATACTGAATTCTAATATTTTGTGCAAGAGAGGAAAACACGATAAAAAGTGAAAGTAGAAACTATTTAGTCTTAGGTGATCTATTCAACATTTGGGGATTATTTAGAGATTTCTCAATTCTCAGATACTAACAATGAAGTGTTGCTCTAGATTATCAGTGTCCAAATCAAGTCAGTGGTGTAATCACTATCAATAGCACGACAAGCTGTTTCTATGCTACTATACACAAAGGTAAATGATACCATCTTTTACTGAAATAATGGCATCAGCATATTTCCTTCCTTAATGCTTATATTAAAATAATGTATAAATAGTTGCTTAAAAATCTAATTCTAGAATGAGTTCCAACAACAAAATATAAGTGGCTTGCTGTGTTGTGGGTTCAGAAGAGCATCTTCAGGTTTAATGATTTTCTAGGACTCCCAGGGCTCTGTATTAAGCTGGACTCATAACTATGAGTTATTACAGCAAAATTTTCAAAGTGAAATCAAAGCTAAGGCCAGAAAACATTCTACCCAAGCTTCCAAGAATTGTCTCCCAGTGGAGTCACACAGGATACACTTAATTCCTCCAGGAACAAGTTATGACAGCATGTGTAATGCTATCTACCACAGGACCTCCTTACAGACTCGGTGGTCAAGGCATTTTACTGGGGGCTGAAGCATCTTCTGCCTGGCATGTTCCAAAATTCCCAGAAAGAAAGCAAGTGTTCAGTATATGCTGCAGTTGTTTATACAAACCACACTTAGCAGCTCTGAAGATGGTGGGAACCTTCTAGAAATCAAAGTTCCGAGATGGCCAGTTAAAGGTCTCCTTGCAAGGAGTCCTTTCTGTAGACAGCAGTCTTGGACTTACTGTAACTTTTTTCTGCATAATATTAAATATTATGATACAGATTAGAAGCTGGCCGGATGTCTCAGTGGGTGAAGGTGCCTGCCACCATGCCTAACGACCTGGGTTTGATCCCTGGGACCCACGTGGTGGAAGAGCATCAACTCCCAGTAAGTTTGTCCTCTGACCACCATATGCGTGCTGTGGCTCACAGGTCATATTTGTGTGTGTGTGTGTGTGTGTGTGTGTGTGTGTGTGTGTGTGTGCGTGCACGCACAAATGCAGTAAAAATAATTTGGGGTGGTCTTTTTAAGACAGGGCCGCCCTTTAGCCACAACTAGTCTGGAACTCACTATTGAGACCAGGCTGACTTCAATCTCACAGAAATCTGCCCACCTCTGCCTCCCAAGTACTGGGATTAAAGGTGTACACCACCACATCCAACCCAATGTAGTTACAGAAATTTTTAAAGAAAATAAACAAATTAGTAGGTGTGGGAATCATATGTGCAGATGTGTTATTGTCACACATGCTCAAATAAAGTTAAAGAAAAATAAATGGCTCCACCCTTAAGCATACTGTAAGTGAACTCAAAATAATCTCTTGATTAACTACCACTTGAGATGTGATCACAAGCGACAATATTATAGTCTTCCTAGAATTGCAAAATTAATACTTATTTCACAAAATAATTTTTAAAAATTAAAGAAATAAAGCTGTCTGAAACCCTCAAATGATAGCTTATCACTGTTATCTTTTCTATTCACGTGTATATAATCACATAACATATCACACTTAATCTATAGTTATCTTTGGTTTTCCCTGTCATTAAAAATTCTAAATAATGAAAGCATTTTGCTGTAATTTCTAAAGTCTCCCCTCTGCTGATTGGTATATAGGTTGTTTCCTGTCATTAGTAGTTTTCCAAACCCTATAAACTCTTTCAGTGGCCTCTTACTGCTCCAACAATAAAGCCAAAAAGCTCTGGATGATCCAGGCTGCCCCTCCCTCTACAGTTCCATTCATTCTCCACTGAGTCACCACGACCTTCTTTGAACTCTCCAGCTGTGTTGATATCTCACAATTCATGACTTTCACATGTGTAGGGAACCCATGCAATATGCACTGATCAAGTTTTAATTGGTTGTGTAATTAACTAAGAACACGTTTTGAACTGTATGTGGCACTTAATAGATGATAATTCCCATGAGGCAGAGGCTGCATCTGTATTGGCTCCATTCATTGACAACATCCCAGTATTAATGTCATCCTTAGAATACAAATAAGGATTTTAAGAATAAACACATAATCAGTCAGCTTTTTATATAAAGTGTTAAGTAGCTTAGTATTTGATAATTGAATTTGTTGGATTCCTATATCTCTTACATTGTCATTTAAGTATTTTCTTTGTGCAAAACTTTGATTTCCTCATTATATCTTTAATAATATTCTCTTAGGATCAAGGGATTCCATTTAACCAAGCATATATTTTTCTTTAATTTAACCCTCTTAATTATTTTATTTATTCTTTAGTTTTTACACTTATCATTTGAAGTTTTTCTTTAAAAAACAAGGTTTCCTGTGCAAACCCAGCTGAACTCCATTTCACAATCCTCCTGCCTCACTCTATTGCAAGTGCTGGGATTTCAGGGCTACACTACCACACCCAGCTAGAGTTTTTTTGTTTCAAAATTGCAGTAACTGACTTGACAATCTGAGTCATACTGTTGTATTCTAAGCACATATTAGTCTATTATCATAACATTTAGTCATTGCATTCCAACGTTGATCAACACATGTCAAGTCTTTAAATCAATGTTACTTCATATTTTTAGATTCTACTCACACATAGATGTTTTGCTTATATTTTAAATTTTAATCTCTCTGCTTTTTAGTGTCTGCCATTTCAAACTTAGGAATGTGTCATTGTAAATTAAGATGCTCACATGCCTACTTTTATTTATCTTTAAAATGTTATACTGGAAGGAACTGGAGAGATGGCTCAGCATGTAAGAGCACTTGTTGCTCAGTCATGAGACTAGAGTTTGAATCCCAGAACAAACATCACAAATGCCTGTAACTCTAGCTTCAAGGATCTAATGTCCTCTTCTATCTCAGCAGATATCTGCACACACATGTGCACATACATTCACACAGACACATGCAAACACATACAAAAAATGAAATGTTAAAAATAGGAAAAATGATCTACTGAAGTAAAATTGAATGAGGGGGAAATGGATTCTCTTTTTGCAGGTTAATACTGACTGTCCACTTGACAGGGTCTAGAATCACCTCGGGGACCATGCTGTGGACCTTCTGTGAGGAAGTTTCTAAAGTAAGTTAACTGAGGTAGGAAGACCCAAACCAACTGCCAGATAAAATAAAAAGGAGAAAGCAAGCTGCACACCTTTAATCCCAGCACTCTGGTAGCAGAGGCAGGTAGATCTCTGTGAGTTTGAGGCCAGCCTGGTCTACATACATACTTAATTCTAGGTCAACTCGGTCTACATAGTAAGAGCCTGAGAAAGAAAGAAAGAAAGAGAGAGAGAGAGAGAGAGAGAGAGGGAGAGGGAGAGAGAGAGAGAAAGAGAGAGAGAGAGAGAAGCACTAACTTCATCACTCTTGCTTCCTGTGGATACAATGTGACCAGCTGCCTCAGGCTCCTGCTGCCATGCTTTTGGCGCCATGATGGACTGCATCCTCAAACTGTGAGCCAAAACAAACCCTTTCTTCCTTAAGTTGCTTTTATCAGGTGTTTTATCAGATGAGTGACACCTAAAGTAACTAATCCATCTTGGTTGTAAAGGAACTGAGGGCCTTAGATTTTCTTGAGGGCATGGAGAAAATGCCTTAACTAAAAAATGTAAATTCATTCCTGAAACTTGGTAACAGGATGGGAGCAATATCATAGACACCCTGGAGGGTGCTGGGGAGGAAAAACAGGTTTCCATTTATGAACCTTGGAAATCACCTTATCTAGTATCAGAAACTTTCTTTTGTATGCTGAGTCTAGTACTATTATTGTAAGCACTGTTTGGTTGCTTGGTTCATTAGTGCAGCCTGATCTCAGATGAGCTCTGGGTACTCTTACATAGGACTGTGAATATATTTGGAAGGAAATATCATATCGACTTCCCTCTGCTTCCCTGGGCCTGCACCATCTGGCAGACTCTCTCTGGGGTAAGTTGATCACAACCTCCACGCCTTGACTCCCAGAGCCTCATTCACCCTCAATCTCCCCTGCCCTGCTCTCTGCCTAGCCTGGGTCCTGTCCCATTCCTTGTCTTGGCACCCCAGACACCAGGGGAACCACCACTGCTTCCTGTTCCTTTGCATCCAGACCAACCCAGTTCCCTCCACCGGTTCCCAGGAGGCCCCTGGGCATGGTCCTGCCCTCCCCTCCCTCTGCTTCTGTGGGCTGCACAGCCCACCAGCCTCTTTCCAGGACCCTGGGGCTGACTTCTCAGCCCAAGGCCACCACTGCTTCCTGATCTATTGAATCCAGACGGACCCAGTTCCTTCTCGATGTCCCCAGGAGCCTTCTGTGCCTGGTCTCGCCCTCACCTCCCTCTGCTTCCCTGGACTGCACAACCCACCAGCCTCTTTCCTGGACACTGGGGCTGACCTTTTGGCTTCCTGATCCTTTGCATCAGACCAACCCAGTACCTCAGTGCAGTCCCCAGGAGCCCTTGGGGCCTCTTCCTGCCCCCATCTCCCTTTGCATCTCTGAGTGTCACAACCACCAGCTACCCAAGACCAGCATCTTTCCTGGGTCCTGCTCCCAGGCCAGTCCAACCCCCAAATTCCTGAGGCCAGCATCTTTCCAAGAGGGATCCAGACCTTAGTAGAAAGCCTGAGAGCATCTGTTTCCCATTCAACTTGGGCCTCTGTGGGAACACCTGAGCAGCAAGATGAAAGCAATTTGGCCACTCCAATATAAAATCATAAGAGAGAACCTGAAGCCTAGACTAACCAGCTTTTCACATAAACCGCAAAGTCACATAAAGTTTACAAAAAGAAGCAGACCTAAACTCCAGTCTCACACAAGAATAAGCAACTACAAAAGAAATTCACATGTCAAAATCACAGAGAAAAAAATGACATGAATAATATATCCCCACCAAGTACCAACAGTCCTCTAGAGGAGTACAATGAGAACCCCCTGGAGAAAACACAGGACATGGAACTCAAAAGAACAATTATAAAAACAATAAAAAGACTTCAGTGAATTTAAAGAACAAAGAAATCAAAGAACTGAAGGAAGATAGGGATAAACTTCTGAATGAATTCAGAAAAGAGTTATAAATATTGAAGAATACCCAGGCTGAAATGAAGAAGGAAATGAAACACTCAGTAAGCAAATTAGAAACGACAGGAGAACACCTCACCAATAGGATGAATGAAATGGAAAGCAGAGTATATAGACTGGAAGATAAAGCGGACAAACTATACCAATCAAGCAAAGAGTATGAAAAATTCAAGAAATCACAAGAACGGAATATGCAGGAATTGTGCGACACTATAAAAAGACCAAACTTGTGAATCATAGGCTTACAGGAAGGAGAAGAATCCCAAGATAATGGCACAGACCAGATCCTCAACAGAATCGTGGAAGAAAATTTCCCAAAATTAAAGAAAGACATGTCCATACAAATACAAGAAGCATATAGAACACCAAACACACAGGACCAGAAAGGAAACTCTCCACATCACATCATAGTAAAAACACTAAGCATACAGAACAAAGAGACAATGCTGAAAGCTGCAAAAGAGAAACAAGTCACATATAAAGGAA
>NW_008336359.1:475394-479127 GCF_000622305.1 Nannospalax galili
TTGTGGAAAAATCCAGCTATATCAAGAATGTAAACAGAAATAAAGATGACAGGATTTGATACACATCTTTCATTAATAACTTTAAATATTAATGGACTGAACTCCCCAGTCAAAGACACAGACTAGGTGAATGGATTAAGAAAGAAAACCCATCTTTCTGTTGTCTGCAAGAAACTCATCTCACTTTCAAGGACAGGCACTATCTTAAGGTGAAAGGATGGAAAAAAATATACCAAGTGAATGGTACTAAGAAAAAAGCAGGCATTGCAATTCTAATATCTGATAAAATGGACTTTAAACTAAAAGTAATCAGAAGAGATAAAGAGGGCCAGTTCATTCTGGTCAAAGGTGTTGGGGGACCCTGCTGCTAAGGTTGTAGTCCTCCATGTCCAGATAGCTCTAAGGGACTCAGCGCTATATGGAAGGACTCCCTTTCTCAGCAGGGGCCTCCTGCTCTCTGCCTGACTTACCTGGAAAGTACCACCAAGCACGGATGCCTGACCTTATCTGGAACATGACCTTTGGCATAGTTATCTGCAATAAAACCCCCAGGATTTTTCTATATGATAATTAGGCATTGCCCTATAGTCAGATGATAGGAGCCCCCTGCCACATGTAAATAAAGCATACTATGAACACCTATCAGCTGAGGCTTTGGCTGCTGCCTCCACACTATATTTTCCCTAACCCTCAATGAATAAACGGAGCTGTATCACTGAGTCTGGAGTTGCATCACTGAATCTGAAGCTGTATCATTGAATCTGCCTCCTCAGAAGGGCTTTCTTCCATCAGTGCTCACTGGCCATCCTGACCCCATTCATCATTTCTGCTCCCTTTGTTCTCATGGATCAGTGGCCAATGACCCACGAGGGGAGGGAGAGACCCACAGCTGGCACCTGAATGTGAGGCTCCTGGAACACACAGAGTGTGTGAGTACCCCCTCTCTCCAAGAGGGTAGCAGCAGCTTTGCCTTAGCAATCCCACCCTTGAGGATCGGCAATCGTTCTTCTTTTTCCTCCTTTTATTTTCCGTCAGAGTCTTCATGTGGGATCGTTAAAGACAAAGAAGCAATTGAGGCTTTCTGATCAGGGCTACCCCCTGATGTTAGCCAAAGGCTCTTAGCCCTCTTAACAGACCCTGACTGCCCACACGGGTGTAGACAAGACCCCCATCTATACCTCTTTCTAATGCAAAAACCTGGTAATGCAACGACCAGTTAATTGCTCTTAGAGACGGTCACTGGATCTCTTAAATTTGTTGGCAGTCTTGCCCTGTGGACTAGGTGGAATCCCCTGAGGTCTTTGATCCCAGGCATGTTCCCCCAGGAATCAGCGTTTCACCCCCCTTTCCTTTTCTATCTTGAACACCCCTAAAAACATAACATCCCCAAAGTCCTAAGGGATTTTCATACAAGTTTTGAATTCAACTTCTAAAATAAAAAACTTCCTTAATCTGTTTCGTTATCTTGCCCCCAGGGCACTCAAGCTCAAGTTAAACCAGTTAGGTGAGAATTTAAATTAACTAGCCTCAGGACAAAAAGGCACTCCAGCTCCAAGTGCCCCATAACATAAACAAAAACAAAGGATTTAAAGCAGCAGGTGGCTGCGGAGCACTTAAAAGAAACTAAGGCGCTTGCGCCATAGACAAATGGAAAAAAGATTTTAAAAGCCATTTTTTTCCGTAAACTTTTCTTGGGGAAGGGGTTCATCAGAGGACCACCCCACGTGGGGGGCTTTCTCCTGTAGTCCTCTGCACCCCACAGGCTTCCTGGTGAGACCTTAAATTGACCTGCCACATGAGAAAAAAGGAGGGGAGGAGGAAAATCTCTCTCTTTCTTTGTTTTACTCTCGGTTACTGCCTTTGCGAGGGTCTGGATATGATTTGGGGGCAACTGAAGCCTCTTGTTTGGGGCAACTCCCCGATACTGGCTGAAGGCCCCCTGCCCTCTTTCCGGACCCTGACAGCCTGACTGGGTGTAGGCAATAACCTTTACAACTATCATAAAAATCTGGTAATGTAGCAACCAGTTAAAAGTCACAAAGATGGATGCCAGTCTCTTAAATCTGCGGCTAGGCTCATGTATGTCAAAGTGTCTCAATCCCCCAGTGGTAGCCTGCCTCAGAAATGTTGAATGCCACTACCAACACTTCCTTTCTTTTCTATAAGAAAAAGAATTCATCATCACACCAAAACAACCTCCGAATTCACTCCCTTAAAGCCCTATTTAAATGAAGACGACTTAAGATTTCCCAAAAGGAAAGCTCAAAGTTTTGGAATGAAGTATTTCAAGTTGCACCCAGGATCCTGTCAGCAGACAATTCTGACCCAGAGGTCTGGACCTGTGTTGCCTATCTGGCTTGTAAAAAGGAAATCCAGGAAAGGCACCATTTGCCCCTTTCCTTTCTCCCCATAATAGCTGCCATCCGACAATGCTTAGGAAACCCACCTAAGGCTGAGGAAAATTTACTAGCACCAGGGGATAATAAAGGGGAGGGATCAAATAATGAAAAAGACCCTAAAGATTGCCCAACAGCAGATTCAACAGCCCTAAAAAGATAAAAGAATTCTGAAGATTACTTGGTAACAGAGTCAACAGCCCAAAAAATAAAAGTTGACCAAGTCAGACAAAAACCACCCATCAACAAAAATAACCTTTACCCTCTTCTTCTCCCATACGAATCCTCATGGACTGATTTAACAAACCCAGATGTTAAAACCCAGACTTCAAAAACTTCCGAAGATTCCCAGACAAATCCCTCTGCTCCTTCACCACCACCATCAGCGGCACCATGCCCCACATTGGGCCCCAACTGTGGGGTCTCTCCCTCCCCTCGTGAATCGTTGGCCACTGATCCACAAGAACAAAGGTAGCAGAAGTGATGAACAGGGTCGGGTCGGCCAGTAAACACTGACAGAAGAAAGCCCTTCTGGGGAGGCAGATTCAGTGATACAGCTTCAGATTCAGTGACGCAGCTCCAGACTCAGTGATACAGCTCCGTTTATTCAGTGGGGGTTAGGGAAAATATAGTGTGGAGGCAGCAGCCAAAGCCTCAGGTGATAGGTGCTCATAGTATGCTTTATTTACATGTGGCAGGGGGATCCTATCATCTAACTATAGGGAAATGCCTAATTATCATACAGAAAAATCCTGGGGGTTTTACTGCAGGTAACTATGCCAAAGCTCATGTTCCAAATAAGGTCAGGCATCCGTGCTTGGTGGCACTTCCCAGGTAAGTCAGGCAGAGAGCAGGAGGCCCTTGCTGAAAAGGGAGTCCTTCGATATAGTGCCGAGCCCCTTGGAGCTATCCAGAAATGGAGGACTACAACCTTAGCAGCAAGGCCCCCAACAAAAGGAACAATAAACCAAGAAGATATTACAATCATAAACATATATTCACCAAACTCTGGTGCACCCAAAACAATACTTCATAAAAAAAAATACTACAGGACTTTAAGACCCATATTAATCCCAACTCGCTAATAGTAGGGGATTTCAATACCCCACTGTCTCTATTAGATAGGTCAACAGGGCAGAGAGTTAACAGAGATACATCTGAATTAAACAATACCATATATCAAATGGATCTAACAGACATCTACTGAGTATTCCACCCAAGCACCAAAGGACATACTTTCTACTCAGCACCCCATGGAGCTTCTCCAAAATCGACCATATACTGGCACACAAAACAAACCTTAACAAATACAAAAAGATTGAAATAATTCCATGCAT
>NW_008336359.1:479140-481138 GCF_000622305.1 Nannospalax galili
CGACCACAGTGCAATAAAGCTTACAATCAACACCCGAAGAAGCCAAAATCACCACACAAACACATGGAGATTAAACAACACACTCCTGAATGATGAATGGGTCAAAAGAGAAATTACGAAAGTAATAAAAGTATTCCTGGAATTAAATGAAAAGGACAATACAACACAACAAAACCTCTGGGACATGCTGAAAGCGGTTCTTAGAGGAAAGTTTATAGCTCTAAGTGCCTTCATCAAAAAATCGGAAAGCACACAAATAAATGACTTAACACTGCAACTCAATACACTTGAAAAGCAACAGCAAACAAAATTGAAACCCAGCAGATAAGAAGAAATAACAAAAATCCAGGCAGAAATTAATGAAATCGAAACAAAGAAAACAGTACAAAGAATCAACGAATCCAAGAGCTGATTCTTTGAAAAGACAGACAAGACTGACAGACCGCTAGCCCAGTTAACCAAAAGAAAGAAAGAGCAAAACCAAATCAACAAAATCAGAGATGAAAGGGGAAACATCACAACAGACACCAGAAAGATATAGAACATTATAAAGGAATACTTTAAAAACCTATATACTACTAAATATGAAAAACTAAAAGAAATGGATGAATATCTAAAGGCATGGGTACTACCAAAACTAAACCAAGAAGAGATTAACAGCTTAAACAGACCATTAACACAAAAAGAAATAGAAACAGTGATACAAAACCTCCAGACTACAAAAAGCCCAGGATCAGATGGATTTACAACAGAATTCTATCAGACATTAAAGAAGATCTACATCCACTAATACTTAATTTATTCAAAAAGATAGAAATGGAGGGAGAATTTCCAAATTCCTTCTATGAAGCCAGAATCACTCTAATACCAAAGCCAGGTAAAGATACAACCAAAAAAGAAAACTATAGACCCATATCCTTACTGAACATAGATGCAAAAATTCTCAATAAAATACTTGCAAACCGCATACAGACACACATCAAAAAGATCATCCACCTCGATCAAGTCAGCTTTATCCCAGAGATGAAGAGATGGTTCCGTATACGTAAGTCAACAAACATCATAAATCATATAACTGGGCTCAAAGACAAGAACCACATGGACATCTCAATAGATGCAGAGAAGGCCTTTGACAAAATTCAACATGCATTTACATTCAAAGTCCTAGAGGGAACTGGACTGGAGGGAACATACCTTAACATAATTAAAGCCATATATAACAAACTCACAGCCAACATCGTTCTAAATGGAGAAAAACTGGAAGCATTTCCATTGAAATCAGGAAGCAGACAAGGCTGTCCACTATCTCCACTTCTCTTTAACATAGTGCTTAAAACTCTTGCAAGAGCAATAAGACAAGAGCAGGAAATTAAAGGAGTAATAATTGGAAAAGAAGAGATCAAATTATCCCGTTTTTCAGATGATATGATATATCTAAGGGACGCCAGAATTCCATCTGAAAACTCCTAGAAATTATTACCACGTTCAGTAAAGTGGCAGGTTACAAAATTAACCTTCAGAAGTCTATAGCCTTTCTATATACCAATAACAAGCAATTAGAAAAAGAACACATGGAAACACTCCCCTTCAGAATAGCTGCAAAAAAAATAAAATATCTCAGAATAAACCTGACAAAAGACATTAAAAGCCTCTACAATGAAAATTTTAAATCTTTAAAGAAAAAGATTGAGGAAGACATCAGAAGATGGAAGGACTTCCCATGCTCATGGATTGGAAGAATTAATATTGTGAAAATGACCATCCTACCAAAAGCCATTTATAGATTCAATGCAATGCTAATCAAAATCCCCATAATATTTTTCACAGAATTGGAGAAAACCATCTTAAGATTCACATGGAAGCACAAAAGACCTAGGATAGCCAAAGCAACCCTGAGCACTAAGAGCAGTGCCAGGGGGATTACTATACCAGATTTTAAGCTATATCACAGAGCTATAGTCATAAAAACAACATGGTACTGGCACAAAAAGAGACCCA
>NW_008336359.1:481221-482223 GCF_000622305.1 Nannospalax galili
GCAAATGGTGCTGGCAAAACTGGATCTCCACTTGTAGAAGAATGAAACTAAACCCCTATCTTTCACCTTGCACAAAAGTCAATTCCAAATGGATCAAAGACCTCAATGTAAAGCCTGAAACTCTGAAACTGTTAGAAGAAAACAGCAAAAAACTAAAAGATATAGATGTAGGAAATGATTTTCTAAACCAGACATCAATTGCTCAGGAACCAAGGTCAAGAATCAACAAATGGGACCTCATTAAACTAAAAGGCTTCTACACATCAAAGGAGGCAACCAGGGAAGTGAACAGAAAACCCACAGAATGGGAGAAAATCTTCAGCAGCGACACATCTGACAGAGGTTTACTATCCAGAATATATAACAGACTCAAAAAACAGAATCAAGACAAGAAGTAACCAAATTAAAAGATGGTCTAAGGAGCTGAACAGAGAGTTCTCAAAAGAAGACGTAAAAATGGCTATGAAGCATCTTAAAAGATATTCGACATCACTAATAATTAGGGAAATACAAATTAAAACCACTTTAAGATTTCATCTTACCCCAGTCAGACTGGCTAAGATCAAGAGAACAAGTGATACCAAATGTTGGAGAGAATGTGGGGAAAGGGGAGCACTCACCTAGTGCTGGTGGGGCTGCAAACATGTTCAACCCCTATGGAAAGCAATGTGGAGAACTCTTAGAAAACTACAAATGAACCTACCATTTGACCCAGTTATACTACTCCTTGGCATATACCCAAAGAACTCATCCTATTGCAGACACACTTGTACATCCATGTTTGTTGCTGCTCTTTTCACAATAGCTAAGAGATGGAAGCAACCTAAGTGTCCCTCAATTTACCAGTGGATAATAAAAATGTGGTTCATTTATATGATGGAGTTTTACTCAGCAGTAAAGAAAGATGAAATCATGAAATTTGCAGGTAAATGGATGGAACTAGAATCTGTTATACTAAGTGAAGTAACCCAATCTCAGAAAAAAAAATCGACATATGTTCTC
>NW_008336359.1:482680-515136 GCF_000622305.1 Nannospalax galili
CTTAAGGTTTTTCTGAGAACAATTGGTCTTTGCCCAAGATTTATCTACATGACACACAGTAATTAAAAGTACCAGACTGGTGGAACCAACCTTCTTGGATGTTTAACAGACATACTTTGAGGCCTATACTAATTTGGTCAGAGGGACATAAAGGACAGTTTTTGCTCCTTGTCCTCCTAGGTCGACTGGTTCCAGGAGACTATGAGCATCTCCCAAAATGTCCTGGAATTGTGGTGGGTCACCTGTCCTCTTGATCAAGGAGGCCGTGGAGACCCCACAATATGGACATTAACCAGTGTCCAGTCTACAAAGAGGAGGGTCAACACAGAGGAAACATTTCCTCCATGCTTCCAAGTGAAGCCAGCCATCGTCGAGTAGGACCTGTGACTTATCTTCACATAGACCGAACTGGTAAAAGAAAGGAGCTAGGGGCTCCTCCCAAGCCCATGTGACCCCTGATGAACAGATCCTCAAACGTCCTTAAGAGTAAAAATAAATTGGTTTATCTGGGCCAACTGTATGGCCTTAAACACCCAAAAGGAAAATATAACCAAAGATTAACGGGGTCAATATAATTTTTTAAGAGTCCATATGTATAGCTAAAGGCTACATAGCAAGCAACAATGCCAGATAGGAGACACCTTCTTTTTGAGTTGTTGGCCAGGGCAGCCCAAGGGACTTTCACATAGTAACTCAGCATAGAGCTGGGAAAATAAACAGCAGACCCCAATCTTACCTAAAGGAGTATTGACAACTGATTGCTGCTAGATGAGGAACAGCTGATCTTCCTAAAACAAGGCTCTCCAGATAGGTTGACTAGATTCAGCAGACAGACAAGCACTAGGGAATGGCTGGGGGGTGCCGACACACAGTGGACAGTAACAGGGACGACAGAGCATATGGGCTCCAGTGTGTGGCTGTGGGGAGGCTATGGGAGGGTGCCATTTGGGAAGTGGATATATAGATGAATGCAATTGTGTGGGATGTTCTGTATGATATACACACAAAAAACTCAACAAACTGAAAAAAAAGACATATTTGAGGAAGCATAAAAATGTACTTCATGTTAAATAGTAGAGGTGATAAACATTAACAGTGAAATCTACCTGATGACTTTATATCCATACTCAGGTACTAAGGATCTGAGTGTAACCGACTGTGACCAATATTTTATAACTGTATTGATTCAACAGTGAACCTAGAAATTTTATAGCTACTTTTGAAGAAACTGTGTCTTTGCTCTGGAAACTGTTATTGGGCCTGTTAAAGCTGTAATGATATGCTTCTTCTAAAAAATATTTTAAAAAAGCGAGAATTTAATATTTTCCCCTGCCACACGTTAATGCTTATAGTGGCCAATATAAGAATCACCATTTGTACCATTTAGTTCTCAGTGTTCAGTTTTTATTTCTGTGAAAAAAGATCACCTCAGCATTTAGAGTGTTACCGAATATGTTAAAGCTGTAATGAAATGCTTCTTCTAATTATGTGGTTATCAAGTTAAAAGAAAATAATTCTTCAAAGCATGAAAATTTGCTCCTTAATAATTAGTAGCTGTGAAAACCATTACCATTGAAATCTATCTGATGACTTTATATCCATGCTCAGATGCCAAGGATCTCAGAAAGTAACCAGCTGTGACTAGTAATAACCAGATTATAGAGATTAGAAACGCATGTGCAAACATCTTTGTTTCAAATGCATTAAAAATGATTTTTTCTATATGAAACTGTGTATTTTAATAATTAAATGGAGATCTTTTTTAAAGGTTAAAACCTCATTTAATTTTATGTCTTAAAGGGTTTATACTGAGTACAATATTGTATAACTGTATTAATTCAACTGTAAACCTAAATATTTACAGCCAGTCTTGAGACAGATGCATCTTAGCTCTGGAAATTGTTATTGAATATGTCAATGCTGTTGTCATGAATTGCTTCTTCTAATTATATAGTTGTTTAAAAAATAATTAAAAAAGAAAAAAAAGAAATATATCTTCTGGTTCAGTGGCTAAGAGCTCTTGCTCTGCAAGCAGGGGCATCTGAGTTTGAATCCTGAGAACCTATGTAAAAAGCTGAGCATGGCTACATCTGCCTGTAACCTCAGCACTGGGCAACAAAGACAGGAGAATCCAGGGAGCCTTGAAAAATGGGGAACTTTTTGGTTGTGACGCTGAGCTTTTATGGTTCCACCAGCTCTCTAGCCAGTGCAGCAGATGGTGATTAACACAGAAACCCACAATTGGTGGTAAAGTGCACATCCCTGAATAGGACAGCTATTTCAAACCTCTACCTCCCAAGGCTCAGAGATCACTGTGGAAGAGGACGTGGAAAGATTGTAAGAGCCAGAGGGGGTGGATGACCACAAAGAAACAGTCTTCCAGACAGCTGGTCAGTTACTCATATGAACTCATGGCAACAGTGACAGCATGCACAAGTCCTATGCAAGCTCAAATTAGACAAAATCCCAGCATAGACATGGGGAAGTGGGTAAGAAATCTCAACCTAACCTAAGGAACTTTTGGCACTTGATGGCTGCTGGGAGGGGAAGAGATAGGGATGGGACACCTGGTGTACCCAGTGGGTGGACCCACACTGAAGGACATTTGGGGACACAAATCAGACTCTATGGTCATTAGACAGATAGATGATAGATGATAGATAGATAGATAGATAGATAGATAGATAGATAGATAGATAGATGATAGATAGATAGATAGATGATAGATAGATAGATAGATAGATAGATAGATAGATAGATAGATAGATGATTGATGGATATAGAGACAGATAGATGTAGAGATATAGATATATGAGAGTAAATCAAATTGGGCAGGGGACAGTGAGGAGAAGTACACATAGCAGAGGGGATCTAAATGTCCTCAAACTATATTGTATTAAAATTTCAAAAATTCAATTAAAAAATTAAATTATATAAAAAAGAGGGAGCTTCCAGTTCACGGAGAGACCCTGTCTCAAGGCAATAAGCAACAGAAGGAGACAGTCAACATCCTGCTCTGGACTCTACATGCACAGTCATGGGTGTACACCACATATACATACACCACACACCAAAAGAAAAAAGAAGAGGAGGAGGAGGAGGAGGAGGAAGAGGAGGAGGAGGAGGAAGAGGAGGAGGAGGAGGAAGAGGAGGAGGAGGAGGAGGAGGAAGAGGAGGAGGAGGAGGAAGAGGAGGAGGGAGAAGAAGGAATAACATGTTTTTAATCAAAGATAAGAGACATGGGCACAAGGGAGACTTGCATGTGGCCCAGGCACACAGCAAACAAAAGCCTTGGTCTGGGAACATGAGATTCTACTATAGGGAGGCCCAGAGACCTCGGTCGGGGGTGGTGAGGGGGTCCTGTTAAAAGGCTCATTATCCTGTAGTCAGAGTGATGGGCTCAGATCCTTTCCTTCAGCTGTAAAGGGAAGTGCTACTTGTGACAACTGTCGAGGTCAGGCACCTCTGAGTTACAAGCTAATAAATCCATTTAATAGTCAGCAATGAGACTGAGTCTGCTTTTCCAGATGTCGCCACTTCCTGTTGCAGTCCTATGATTACTGCTCTGCGACTTTATTGCAAAATATGTGATATTAATAACTTTGGTTTAAAATTCACTGACTATAGATACAACAGACATGGCATCTTAGTATATGACAATATGTACAAAGAGCCATGAAATACCAGTGTAATTAACCCCAGAAATTTCTACATAATAGGAATGTCATAAAATAATCAGAAACAGACTGGTGAGATGGCTCAGCAGGTGAAGGCGCTTGCTGCCAGGCCTGATGACCCGCGTTCCTCCCCAGGACCCACATGGCAGAAAGGAGAGAACTGACTCCCACAAGCTGTCTTCTGACGTCCACATGGCCCCCGTGCCACACATGTGCCCACACATACACACATACACAAAATAAGAAAATAAATACATGTAATATTTTTTTCAATTAATCAGAAGTATATAAAGAACACAGAATTCTTTTTAAACTTTAAAAACTTGCATCAACAAAATACCTTTAAACTCTGGGATAAAAACCAAAAGGTACTCATTAACTCAAAGTAGGGAAACACTAATTAATAGTCATGAAGAGAAAGATATATTATTTGAACTGTTAATATAGTACAAAAGGTTTGGAATTGCACATCAAATTGAAGTGATGAATAAAAGAGAAACGTGAATTTAAAATGTCAAATAATATGTTAAGCAATTAAAAGAATTAATATTGAACTGGGGGCTGGAGAGATAGCTCAGTGGTTAAGAGCACTGGCTGCTCTCGCAGAGGACCCAGGTTAATTCCCAGTACCCACATGGCGGCTAACAGCCATCCTTAACTTCAGGTCCAGAGGATCCAATGACCTCTTCTGACCTCCACAGGCATTGCAGGACACAGGTGCATTTACATACATGCATCAATACACTCATACACATAAAATAAAAATAATAAAAAAATACTGAACTGTCCAAGATCTAGTATAGTCTCCATAGGAGAGGTTTCCATAGCTTAGAGCTCCCGGGATGAGGAAGAACAGGTGACCACGGCAAAGCAGTGAGACATTCCATCTTCACCACTCAGTCCTTGGTAGCTGTTCTTATGTGTGTTAAGCATGGGGCATGCATTTTCCTTGGCAAACAACAATAGACCATCACTTCCTTCCACACTGTACTTAAGTGCCAGAAGAGTGTTCACTGGTATTTACACCAGTAAAAAAATGAATGCAACCCCAAATGAACAGGAATGGGGAAACGATGACACATCCTGCTCTGTCAGCTCAGTGACAAATTCCAGAACTCGGGCAATAATGATTCACAGACGCAACCTGTGAAAATTCCTATGATTGACTATTAAGGCAAAAAACAATATAAACTATACAAATATAATGTGCATATGCCATATTTATCAACACACACTAAGAGCTACTGTTACAAAATGCTGCTAGTAATTGTTATGGTGACAGGTTACAGGCTCTTTCATATCTACTGTTTGCTTGCTTGCTTGCTTATTTTGGCATGTCGTATTTTTCTTTTTCGAGACAGGAACTCACTGTGTATCCCACCCTTGATATCAACCTTGAAATCACCCTGCCTCAGTCACCATACGTCCTCACAAAATAGAGCTAAGTAGCATCCAGGCACCCATGGATTCCCCTTTTCAGCCATCCTCCTGGATGCTCCCAAAAGGCTCAGGTCTCCAGACCTGGGCACCATCTTGGTACCATCATGTCAAAGGTTGTTTAGGAGGACATACAAAAAAAGATGTTCTTGTGGAATAAATAAATGCTGTTTCCAGGAGAGTAAGAGTGGTGTGCTAATGTGAGACAGAACACATGCATTTATTTCCAGGTAAAGATCACCCTTTGAGAGAACTGAGGACCTTGTTTAGTGGTCAAGCCATCCCTGTCTAGGGAAGGAAACAGCAGCAGAGAAGCAAAAAGAGAGCATCATGCCCTGGAGTTTCATCAACTCATGCTGACCATAGACCTGCAAGGATCTTAACTAAGAAGGAATAGACCCCATCTTCTAAGGTGCCCAGAATCTACCGTCTAGATTTAAAGCCCTGACCTCCAGCTGCCCTTCTAATTTTCTCAGTCAAGTGCATGCTAGCAAATACACAAGAGTGGATACTTTAGTATATCTTCCCTGCTAGTCTTCACCGGGACATAAACAGAATTGTCCTTCATGAATTCAGCAGTGTCTTAATTTCACTTTAGGTACAAAGATAGCTGAGGACAGGAGCAAGCTAGCTAGTTTGATCAACTGGTCTGTGAGCTTCAAGTCCAATGAGGGATCTTGCTTCAGTAAAAAAAGTGGAGAGTGATTGAGGAATTGAAACCAGCTGTCAACCTCTGGCCTCCACAAGCACACTCACACATATGTTCTTACATACACAGGTGAATGCATACATGTGAACCCTCAAAACACATGAACATGCATACACACATACACATGTGAATGTATACATGTGCACCCACAAACACATGAACGTGCATATATACATGTACACAAACTTCACACACATACACACAAAAAGGAGAACTAGAGCCTGAATTCTACATCAGGATGACCACGGACAATCTGCGGTCAGTCTTAGGACCCCCTCAGGCACACTTAGAAGCCAATTCCTCCCACCCCAAGTGTTTAACTGAGCAAGATACTGTTCAGCCTCCTAGAGAACTCTCCCCAAGAGAAGTGCTAAACCCAACTGTGCCCATCTAGTCGCATTCCCAGTAATGTTTTGGTGCCCACAAACCTACATGACTGTCTCACTAACCCTTCTGTTTCTCCACCACAGGAAGTATGTATGCTTCGTGGGGAAAAAAATCAGAGTGGTTAACTTTGGGGGAGAGGAAATGGAAGAAAATTATCTAGACAAAAAACACAAGGGAAGTTCCTGGAGGAAGCCAATATTCTATAATTTAATAGGAGTTCAGGGTTCCCAAGTAGAAGCATTTTTTAAATTTCCAGAAAGTAACACTTATTTCTGCATTTCATTGTACATGGATTATACAATAAAAATTATAAACAAATGTTAACTCCTGTTAATACTACATGGATACAGTGCAGTGATGTCAGTATATGAAGATCTATAATTTTCTTTGAATCGTTTCAACAAAAATAAGATGCCTTAATGGATTGTTAGAGAGATGGATGTGTATGTGACAAAACAATAGCACAATGTTAATTACAAAAGGTAGATAATGAGCCTAGAAATGTCTACGGTAAAGTCTGTTCAGTTTGGCTATATATTTGAAATTTTTTGCATAATAAAATACTAGTGGAAAAAGAAATCAACTCATATTTTCAGGCCCAGCATCAAATGATGAAATAAGCAAATTGATACGTTCACCACTAATGATCTTCACTTCTTTTTTTTAAAACTTAGTGTGTGCATATGTGTGTTGGGGGGATGTGGTGTGGTGTGGTATGCACATGTGTGTGCACAGATGCATATGTAGAGGCCAGAGGAGGACATTAAGTATCCTGCTCTGTCATTCTTCACCCTTGAGACAGGGTCCCTCACTGAATCTGGAGCTAGGTTGGCAGCCAGCAATCCCCAGAAATCCTTCTGTCTCCACCCCTCACAGCAGCATTGGGGTTATAGGCATTTGTGGGGCTCCCCCAGGCTTTTATTTTTCATGGGGTCTGGGATTTAAGCTCAGGCCCTTATGTTTGTGCATCAAGCGCTTTCACCCACTGAGTCATCTCTTCAGGTCCCTCCTCGAAGCATCATTGAAAATTTTTGGAATTACAGCTTTAATCTGTGAAAAATAGGCTTGTCTATATTGCTTCAGGATGCCCACAGCACTGTGACCATCTCAAGCTTCCACGCATGATTTCTTCTGATCTGCGGTGTGAGAGCACTAGTTAAAGTTCTTTGTTTGCAGTCCCAGCAAGGAGCTCAAAGTTAAGCAGAGAGGGAACTTCTGGGAAGGATTTAGGGAGGCATTCAGCAATGAAGGAGAGCTTGAAGACCAGACAAGGAATACTCATACACTTGCCTTGGTCCAGAGAGTTCAGCAGCAAGTTTGGTATCCCCACCCCCACAAATTGATACAGAAATGAAAAAACTGTAATTTAGCAGATTTTTAGAATTTTGCTCGTACTGTAAATTTGAGGTAGAGAATTTTCAAACAGCCTTTCCTGAACATTAGACCATAGCCAGTGAAGAAAGATCGCATCCAGTGGAAAAATCCAAGTGCTACCGCCAAAAGAAACCGGCAAGGCTGATGGAGACTCTAAAATCAAAGCAAAACCAATGCAGAGACCACATTTCCTCCCACCCTTAACAAGACACTAAACATCTCGTTCACTTGCCGATCACTGCTCTGTTTTCCACTGTCACCTGCCTTTCCTGTTTCCCGATTCCAGCTGGCTTGTGATTATCTTAAATTTTTCAGCAGAATTTTCTAGGTTCTATCTGCTTCCCTTACCTACTACAGAAGCCAGAATCTTGCAGGCAAACCTCATTCCTCTAATTCCACTATTAACCAGGACTAAGGGTCTCATACTCCCCAGGTCACCTCTGGGTACCCCATGGATACTTCTAAACCTAGATCATGCTGTACATTTGAATCGATTTCTTTTTTCAAATTTTTTTTTATTATTATTATTTTATGTGTATGAGTATATTGTCTGCTTGTATGTGACTGCACCCATGTCATTGCAATGCCATAGAGGTCAGACGAGGGCTTCAGATTCCCCTGGAACTGGAGTTAAGGACGGTTCGTAGCCGCCATGTGGGAGCTAGAAATTGAACCCGAGTCCTCTGTAAGAGCAGTCAATGCTCTCAACCACTGAGCCATCTCTCCAGCCCCTAAATCTATTTCTTACTAAGGTTTTCTAGCTATTAGTGAAGATGATACCCAGGTTCGATTTGCTGTACCACACAACGTACCTGAACCTAAGAAAGTCCAAGGAACTAAACTGAGGGTTCCTGAGTGTGCCCCAACCTGGAAAAGGAGCTCATACCAGCTCTGGCAAAGCAGCTGCCTACACACAGGAGCACAAAGGCGGTCAGTATGCCAGGTAAGCCACTTTAAGCAGCTGGGTTGGAAAAGGCTAACCATTTCCATGGGAATCTCTGAGTGGCCAATGGACACTTGGCTGCACAGTCGCCCATGTGGGCCGTGTTTATATGAGTTGGGAAGGCCTGGCTCTGAGGCTGACACATTAGCACAGTTGTTGCTGGTGCCATTCTGGTAATTTGGAGCATGTCCAGGAAGGATTGGCCCTTAGGTGTGGGTGTTTATAGGCCAGCTGGAATTGTTCTTTGCATGAGCAACACACCACACCCATGGATTACTGTGACATCCTCACACCACCAGCTCCATTATGGAAGAGGACACCCATCAGCAGAGTGCAGCCCCTGGGGTTTGCTATCATCACCTGATTTTCCAGACCGACTTCGTTTTCTCCAGAGCATTCTCTCCTTTTTCCTGGTTCCAGGCACTACAACTGCTTTCTTTGGTCATGTTTATGCTTGAATAATATTTGGGCTGAAAGCCCACAGCTGCCAGTTCATATGCAGAACATTTTTATTCTAGTTTTTGCCTTCATAATTTACAAATTATTTGAAATTGGGATAATCATTTGGACTAGTCTAAATTATCACTTTTTCATTTGTTAAAAAATAGTATCCTAAAAAAAACTATCCTATGTATTTTAGAGGATATATATTACATATGTATATCTTAGAGGATATATATTTAGATGGTTTTATATATATATATATTTATATAAAAGTATCAAGTGTCACACTTTGGGACATTCAACCACACAGATCTAATGCATTTGATAAAATTACATAGGTCTTATATATATATTAAATACACTAACCAATTAAAAAAATGGTAGACTTGTGTTTCACATGCAATTCTCTTTAGGTTGCTTTTAAAAATTAAAAAAAAGTTTAATGATTATAAAAATGGCATACAGGGTTAGGGATATCACTCAGTGGTAAATGCTTGCTTAGCATGCTCGAGACCCTTGGTTCAGGTAGACTAAGTTCCAGGGGACTATGGAGCATCTCCCAAAATGTCCTGTAACTGTGGGGAGTCACCTATCCTCTTGTTCAGGGAGGCTATGGAGACCCCACCAGATGGACTTGGACCAGTGTCCAGTCTACAAAGAGGAAGGTCAACACAGAGGAAACATTTCCTCCATGCTTCCAAGTGAAGCCAGCCATGGTCGAGCAGGACCTTTGACTTATCTTCACACAGAGGAACTGGTAAAAGAAAGGAGCCAGTGGCTCCTCCCAAGCCCATGTGACCCTTGAGGGACAGATCCTCAAACAACCTTAAGAGTAAAAATAAATTGGTTTATTTGAGCCAACTGTATGGTCTTAAACACCCAAAAGGAAAGTACAACCAAAGAGTAAATTCATCAGTATATTTCTTTAAGAGTTCAAGGGATTACACTTCCCAGACATTAGGCTTAAGTTCATATAAAATGTTGTTTAGACAATTATTTCTCAATGATGATTTTGTTTCTAATCAGAAAGCACTGCTCAGATGTAAGACTTCAAATTCTTGGTCTGCAATACTGTAGTACCCACCTGTAGCTAAGGAAGACAAGCAGCTATTGCTCTAAAACAACGGCCAAATTTGTTTTCTCCCCCTATCTAGAAGCCTTTGTAAGAGAGCTGACACTGATTCTAGCCACTCCAACAGCTATCAAAGGGCCTGAAAACAAATCCTGAGTCCATCACTCTTTAGTCCAGCCTTGGCAGACAAAAGAAAAATGAGGAGGAACCCAATAGAAGGATGTTTTTGGAAGCTCTCGTTGAGAAATTCCAATGTACTCTGATATGAACATTTGAAATTTGCCCTGTTCTGACCTTTTTCTGGTTCACTGTCTAGAACTTGTAATGCTAACTACTCTTGCTTTTAATTCTCCTTCACATCTCCTAGACACCAGTCAAGGACTTTATTTTCTCCTTACAGTCAAGAGTTATGCAATTTGGGAATCTTTTAGACCCACTGAAAGTGTACTCCAATTGCCTCACCCTGCATCTCTGCTCAGCATGAAAGAAGCCAGAGTGGTCTGTGTCCCAATTCCCCATTGGTAATTTGGGTAACATCTTCAGAGGATGGTGTGATAAGAATAGGAGGTAGGAATTGTCTAGGCAGTTAGGGCAAAAAGACCCCAAGGAAAAGTAGCCAGTTTCTTGGCTAAAGTCAAAATGTCCTTGGACCTCTTAGCAACATACTCTGTTCCAAAGACCAAAAACATCAAAAGTATTTGGGAGCACTTATCTAATCCCTAAAAGATTTTAGGGTTACCTCTTCAGAGGGGGTAATGTTATAGTAACAAAAAGCCCCATGGAAAAAAAAAAGAAAGAGTACATGAAGTTGTCAGGAAAAAGTGATGGGGAGATATGGGAGGAATTAGAGGGGAGAAAGTGGGCATGGATTTGATCAAAACACCTTATGTGCATGTATGAAATACTCAATAATTTTTTTAAAAGTTAAAAAAAAAAACCTGACTGGGTTTGCTACATCATTCTACCCTGTTAAAATTTTTCAGATAATAAATCATCTATAGTCAGGAAAACAAAACAGATCCTTGGTTCAATGCCCAGCACACTTACACAAAAATAATATATAAAGAGTATAGTTTTTAAGTTAAGAGAAATTCCTTAAAAACTAGGATTACCCACTGTAGTCCCAAAATTACTCATTTCTCCAAAAAGAGTGAGCCTACAGAAAGTAAGCAAGCCGGGGTGAGATGAGGAGCACCCTGGGAAGAGGGGTGGAGCACACTACAATATGGAGAATGAGCAGAAGGGGAGTTAGCGCAGTCATATGGGAACTATGGGAGCAATCGGCAAATGGTGGGGCACGGCGCAGGGCTTGAATGGGGTGAGGGTTATGTGAAGCCATTTCTTTGTAAGTCTCACCCTCCCAAATGTCACATAAACTATGGCATGTCAACTAGTGATGTCATTATGCAGGTCTTGTTTAGGCAGCCATATTGTTGAGATTTCATGGGTGCAGCTTTGCTGTCATGCCTAGAAGACAGTATCTAGCAGCAGGTGTCCCATCTTCCAGCTCTTACAATCTTTCTGACCCCTCTTCCATGATAAGCCTTGAACCTTATGTGTAGGGCTTGCATTTTACTTGTGTAACTTGTAGCGGGCACCCCATGATCACCTATTTTCTACATTTTGACCAGTTGTAGCTCTCCACAATCATCTCCAATTGTTGAAAAAAGAAGCTTTTTGACGAGGGGTGAGAGCTATGCTTATCTGCAGGATTAAGGGTAAGTTTTTTAGAATACAGTTAGAAATTGTATTGGTTTGGGGAAAGACAGCAGTGGGTTCTTCCCTAAAGGGTATGACCTCTCCAGCCATCGTTATTTGACTAGTTTACAGTACCAGACATGAATTTCCTCCCATTGAATGGGCCTTAAGTCCAATTAGACAGCTGTTGGTCACCCCCAAGATAAAAATGCCACTCTTGTACCATTAGGGATCTCTTTCTGGGCCAGTCGTTGCTGTGGACCATAGGCTTTATAGCTTTGTAGAACTGTTGGTTGATTTTTCTCCCTTAGCAGCTTACACAGCACCTTCTGATTCTATGAGAGCTAGCCTTCAGGAAGGAGGCAGCTAAGGCATTCCAGCTCAATTCCTCCAATCCTGTGTCTGAAACATGTGGCATCTTCAGTAATAGGGTCTTAACCTTCAAGTGCTGGGAGGCAATCAAAAAATATATTTTATAACAAAATTAGGATTAGAAATACATTCTATTTTATAAACTACACTTTGAATTTCATGATAAGTTACAAATGTGGATATGAGCAAAGTAAAACTGTTTTGCAAAAAGGTGAAATATCTAGCACACGTTTCCTATTACTACCATTATAATGGTTATTGTTCCAGGGGATCCAGCTCCCACTTCTGGCTCCTGTGGGCACTGCACACATGTGGTGCACTTACATGCAGGCAAAACACTCATACATATAAAAAATGTTTTACTCTTTAAAAAATTTTGATTTATTTTAATTTTATAGATTATTATATATTATTACCATTCATATTAGATCATAGATAGTTAATGAAAATAGGCTTTCATAAATACTGATGATGCAGTTGATCTTAAGGATATCTCTTCATTGGGAGGGTACAAAGGTTAAGACGGAGTCTCCCATAACCCAGGCTGGCCTCCAACTCATTCTGTAGCCTCACCTCCTAAAGGTTCCACCATCTCCCAGTAGTGCTACCTCAAGGGCCCAGCCTTTACCCACAGGCATTTAGGGAACCTGTATCTAAACCACAGCAGAGTGGGAAACACAAGGTCAAGAGCATTTCCCAGGCTTCCATTACTTTGCCTTGTTTCTCATGCTTGGAGACACCCATGCAGACTCAACTCTGACCTACAGCACAGGAAATATCTGGTCTTCACTCTTCTCCCATTCATTTGCACCTTGACTAAATCGCCACCTCAGACACATGGATGCCTTTTAATGTGTCTGCAGTTGGATGCGGTTCCAAGTTTTGTTCTGTTTAATTGCCCTGCATGGCTTCCCTGTGCCCTCCACGTTCTTTTCATTTCTTCCCTGACATATGGCCTCTTACTGGAAGCAAATGCAGATCTTGGGAAATAACCCATCACTGCACTCCTCTGCTTTAGTCTGTGCAACTGTCAGGCTGCTGTCACTGAAGGGAAAAGGATTCCTGATGGAGGATATGGAAATTAGAAAACAAAGAAAACAGTACTGATGCTTTTACAAAAGATTTTACGTACATGAGGTAGGGAGGGGATTTACTATTTTATGATCGTTGTATTTTCTGCCTCTTAGAACTAAGGCCAGAGAGTGGAAGTGAGTTAAACTATTTCTGCTTTACTTCCTAGCTTACCATGATCCATGGTGCTCTTAAGGAAGTATGCACACATTTCGATCACTGCATTTCAACCCAACCCCTTCTATTGTAACTGAATTTTCTTCTGTTCTGTGAAACGCAATCTCCTGTGACCCATTCTTGTCAATGTCTTTGCTTGGTTAGCTCTCTTTGGCTTAAGGGTCTTTATTTACTTAGCTTCACATACTATTAATACCTTAATGCAACACTGAGGAAGGAACATATCATACAGGGAGATGTAGAAGCAAGCTTAGTAGCTTTCAGGGGCCCTAGTTCAAGCCACAGTACTTCCAAAATCAACAAATAAATAAGCAAGTTTGGAAATACCAGTTCTAAGCAAGGATTGTTAAGATGGACATTTGCTATTACTTAGGAGTGTGAACAGTACCTTGGTCACAGATTACTATTTTAAATCAATTGCTGAGGATATCTGATTCTAAAGATTTTTTTTTTTTTTGCATTTCTATGAGCGCTAATGAAATCAGTGTTTCATTGCATAAACTGCTTTAATAAAACAGCTTAGCGGTTTGCTACTCTCATATCCATTTCTAAATTTGTTTTCCTTTCACTAAGCAAATGGCCCTAAGGAGAATTTCATTGAGATGATTAGAGAAACAGGTAAGGTAAAAACAGAAAAAGGAACTTTGTTTCTTGTTCACGTAATTTATTTTTTTGAAAAAGGTAATACCAACTGAATCCAATTAAGTTCTTTCAAGGACAAAAGTATCCGGGGCCAGCAAGATGGCTCAGTGGGTAAAGATGCTTACTGTAAAGTCTGACAGCATGAGTTGAGACCCACATGGTAAAGAAGAGAACTGACTCCTGCGCATTGTTCTCTGACCTCCACATGTCATCACACACGTGTGCCCCACACACACATATAAATAAATGTATTTTTATTTTATTTTATATGTATGAGTGTATTGCCTGCATGTATCTAAATGCACCCATGCTGTGCAAAGCCCACAGAGGTCAGAAGAGGGCATCGAATCCCCTGGAACTACAGGTACAGACAGTGGTTAGCTGCCATGTGGGTACTAGGAATCAAACCCCGGTCTTCAAGAGCAGCCAGTGTTCTTAACCACTGAGCCATCCATCCATTCCCCAATAAATGTATTTTTTAAAGGCATCCAGAAAAATTAGCAGAGATATCATCTTCCAAATGCACAGAAATAGAAATGGCAGTCAACGATGCATTAATTCTGGGTCTATTTACCTACTACAAGTTTACAGGCTTGGAATTGGAGGTAAATCTACGAATCATCGAAACATAGACATAGGAAAGGATAGCACTGATGTAGCAAGATGTTTCAATTAGATACGCAGAGCCATGAGTGCCTCTTCACTGAGCTTTTCTTCCAGGCTGTGCCTTGCTCTGCCTTACATGTATGTGAACAGCAACATGCTAAGGGTTCTGCAGTCACTCTATATGTCAAAGCTGGAAGCCAAGCTACACCAGCAACCTTAAAGCAAGCTAAATAAACACCCACTAGGGAAAAGAGGAAAGGCTGTGGCCTAGGAAAATACAGCATGTTGGAACAATGCAAGGCAGGAGACCTTATGGAGAGCAACCTCTCCCCTCCATCCAGCAGGACCAGTGCAATGCCTTCCCAAGTCTTTCAGAACCAGGCTGTGATGAATAGAGCAATGCGTAGTCTAAGCTCCCTTCCAAGAAAGGACTTGCTGCCCAGCTCTGATGAACACAGTCATCAAGGGACCTCCAGCTGTGTAGTGCTGCTTTGTCCAAAGTGTATCCCCGAGAACCAGACTTCCAATGACCAAACAAAATGGACTTATAAGAGATCTTCCACAGGATGGTGAGATGGCTCAGTGGGTAACAGGTGTCTTGCCACCAAGCCTGGTGACTGGAATTCAATCCCTGGGACTCACATGGTACTAGGGGAAAACCATTCCCACAAATTGTCCTCTGACCACCACACTCATGCTGTGGCACACACAGACACAATATTAATGCAACTTATTTCTGCTCCAAGTATTGCTGACCAATCAGCTCAGCCAAGGCTGGAGGATCCAAGGTGGCTCTGATTACATGTCTGACCCTCAGATGAGGTGACTGAATGCCTGGGGACTGGCTGAGCCTTTCTGTCTCTGTCTTTCTATTTCTCTGTCTCAGAGAGAGAGAGAGAGAGAGAGAGAGAGAGAGAGAGAGAGAGAGACCTTCTCTGATCCTCAGATGAGATGGTTTACACACACACACACACACACACACACACCACTGAATGTATTTTTTTTCAATTAAAAAGAACTCTGCCACTAAGGCATATTTTATCACCACAGTAAAATAATTTTTAATAGGAAAAGTATGAAAAAGAGGTAGAGAATAAAATAATAGCAAGTGACCGGATTCATATACAAAGCAATCAGTGAGCACTTGCCACCATGTCTGATGACCTGAGTTTGAGCCCTGGGTCCCACATGGTGATAGGAGAGGATTCTGCAAGTTGTCCTCTGACATCCACATGTGTTCTGTGGAACACATGCACACACACACAAAAAAATATTATTTTTTATCTTTTAAATACTTTCTTATTTATTTACTTTTATTTTATGAGCATTAAGTGTTTTGCCTACATGTAAGTACATTTGTGCATGTAATGTTCACAGAGGCCAGAAGAGGGCACCAGACCCCCTGGAGCTGGAATTATGGATCGTTGTGAGCCTCCATATGGGTGCTAGGAACTGATTCCTGGTCTTCTGCAAGAGCAACCGGTACTCTTAACTGCTGAGCCATCTCTCTAGATAATAAATTAATGAAATTTTAAGTTCTATACACTTGATAAAAAGGGGCTACAAATCTGAATATAACAAGAAATGTTCCTTTTGAATTAATAGTGAATGATTAAATAAAACATGTAAGGACTACAAGTCCTTACTTAGTAATAAGTGTAAGACTCTTTGAAGATAATATAAGGCCAATTATAGCTGGGTGTGATAGCTCATGCCTGTGATCTCGGTACTTGAGGGGCTGAATAAGAAGGATTGCTCAGCATTCAAGGCAAGCTGGGGTTACATAGTGAGTTTCAGGCCAGACTCAGCAACAGAATGAGACTCTGTCTCAAAATAATAACAACAAAACTTTTAAGGCTAATTATAGTTTCTGCTACAGAGATAATCTTGCAAATATTCTTCCCAAAATAATTCAGAAAGTCAATGTAGTTCTTCTAATCCACATTCAAAAAGCTTAGGAAACTGACAATATTGTGAAATTCACTAAAAGAGAAGGCAGAGAGTAGAAGCCACAATATTCTGAATGACAAAAATAAGGAGGAATTGCATTACCAGATTTGAAAATGCAATGAAATAGTATTAAGGATGGTGAGTAATGTGGACAGAAAAGACAGATGATTCAAAAGATGCAATACACATAACAATTTAGTACAAAATCATTTATTCTCGTGATTCTGAAATGATGATTCATGATAGACAACTTATTTCTGTTCCAAGTATTGCTGACCAATCAGCTCAGCCAGGGCTGGAGGATCCAAGGTGGCTCTGATTACATGTCTGACCCTCAGATGAGGTGACTGAATGCCTGGGGACTGGTTGAGCCTTTCTGTCTCTGTCTTTCTATTTCTCTGTCTCAGAGAAAGGGAGGGAGGGAGGGAGGGAGAGAGAGAGAGAGAGAGAGAGAGAGAGAGAAAGAGAGAAAGAGAAACACAGGGCACAGTAGTGCATGTCTTTAATCTGAGCACCCGGGAGGCAGAGCCTGGCAGATCTCTGTGAGTTCAAGACCAGCCTGGTCTACATAGAGAGTTCCAGGCCAGCTGGCGCACAGGGAGACGCTGTCTCAAAAGGAAAAACAGAAAACCAACAACTAGGACAACACATGGAGAGCTGCATTCACTTGGCCAGAGCAGGTCACAGAAGTTCAGATTCAAGAAAAGGGCAAGGGGCCTCAACACATAGTTGGAGGGGTTTCACAGGTTTATCCAGATGGGAAGAAGTGCTCATGTCCACCTCTGCAAACTTATGAAAATAATTTGTTATTATGATATGTACACACAAACACATACAGACCCAGTCTGGTTTTCCAGACTAAACATATCAAATATTATTTTTCAAAGAACAGGAAAATAAGGAATTCTCCCTAACTCACTTTATGATGCTTATATAACCTTGATACTAAAAGCATGCTAAGCTGCTCCAGGGAGAACAAAACTTATTTTAAAGCACAAAATATTACAAAAAAATCAATCTATCAATATGTCAAATAAATAACATGAAATTCGATTTCAGACAGTTCACATCAGAAAACCCAATTGGTGTTATTAAACTACTATAACAAAATAAAAGATGAAGGGAATAGATATTTCAATGGATGGAAGAAGTGAATTTTTATTATTAAAAATAATTCATAATTTTAAAGAACTCAGCAAATAAAAACAAAAGTGAACTTCTTTAACCTAACCTGATAAATGTAATCTACTGAAAGTTTAGAAAAATCACCGTGAAAGGCAAAAACTTAAGGCGTTTTCTATAGTCAGGAGTATTACAAGACCTAGAGTCTGCACTTCAACACTGAACCCCAAGCTCTAGTGAGATCGGGGGGGGATGATATAGATATTGAGGAGGAAGAAATAAAACATGAACTATTACTGATATTTTTCTATCTAGAAATTCCAAGAAACTCTTCAACTAAATTAGCAAACAATACAGTTTATAGAGTCTCCCAATCGCTAGATAAAATTCTTTGTTTTCCTGTACATTAAGTGCCCAAATGAAGCCAGAAATCAATTATTCAAAAATAATAATATGAAAATTAGCTATTGAAAATTTAAAATAAAACCTCTAGATCTCAAGTAAATTCTTGTGAATTAATGCCAAGTTTTTCAATGAAATTATTGATCAGATAGGTGAATATTTAGGAAAATGGAAGAAGTTTTTATTATTATTTTCATTAATTATTATCATCATTATTATTATTATTATTAAGATCATAGAAAGAGGCTGGGAATAGTGGTGCACTCAGGAGGCAGAGGCAGGTGGATCTCTGTGAGACTGAGGCCAACCTGGTCTACCTTAGTGAATTCCAGGCAGCCATGGCTACAGGGAGATGCTATCTCAAAAGGATTTTTTTTAAAAAAGGCATAGAATTGATAAATTAGACTCCATAGAACATGTTAAATGTTCTTTTTTATTAAAAAGTCATAATACTTAACTGATAAGCTAGAATAATACCTACAAATAAAACAAAAAGTCAATACCCTTCATACACAAAGCATAGAGAGGGGCTAGAGAGATGGCTTAGTAGTTAGGAGCACTGACTTCTCTTGCAGAGGATCCGGGTTCAATTCCCAGAACCGACATGGCAACTAACAAACTTCTATAACTCCATTTCCAGGGTATTGAACACCCTCTTCTGACCTCCTTGGGCATTGCACAACAGGAATGCACCTACCCCCAGTGCAGACAATACACTCATGCACATAAAATAAAAATAGTAAATAATTTAGAAAAGCCAAAGCACATCTATACATCTTAAAGTGCACTGGACTCCAACAGGAGTATTATCAAAGATGTATGAGAAAACAGAGAATTTGTGTGAGAAAATATTACCAATAAACACATGAGTGAAAGTTTAGCCTCACTGCCATGAAATAAAGGTTAGTTCAAACAGCAATGATGTGATATGTTTCAACCATCAAATAAAAATCAACAACTGAGAAAGTAGCTTGTGTGCTAGAAGGCAGGTCTTTTTCAGTACTGCTGTTAGGAGTTTAAGTTGCACGACTATTCTCCAGTTAATATTTCTGTAGCACAATTTAATAGTATCTACTTTTTGACCCAATAATTCCATAGCTATTTATATTCTCCAGATAAATAATCACACACACACACACACACACACACACACACACACACACACTTACACAAATGTTCCTCATTATGATATAAGAAAATACTGGGAGTCAAAAATGCACTTAATGCACAAATGGGCGCATTATTCAGATGGGCATTTTTTAAAACATGAAACCAAAACATAAAACTCAATATCCAAAAATAAAAACAGAGGCTGGGAGATGGCTCAGGGGATAAAGTACTTGCCATTCAAACATGAGGACCTGAGTTCAGATCCTTAGCACCCATGTAAAAGCCAGATATGAATATTGGCACGCATCTGTAACCACAGCCTTCATGGGAGGGGAAGAGGAGACAGGTGGATCCTGAGGCCTTGCTGAACAGCCAGTCTAGCCAGAATGGTGAACTCTACATTCAGTCAGAGATCCTGTCTCAAAAAATAAGATAGAGAGCAACTTGGAAAAACACAATAATGTTGTATAACACACCACTAGCCCAGGAAACGGGCAAAATTCAACTTGAAAGTATGGTTCCTGCCAAATGCACATGGCTTTCCATTCATTGTTAAATTGAAAACTTGTAAGTCAAAGTAGTGTAAGTCAGGAACCATCTCCATGTATACAAAGTTGCTCATAACTTTATTTAAACTGGAGAGATAGGGCTGGAGAGATGGCACAGAAATTAAGAGCACTGGCTGCTCTTGCAGAGGACCTGGGTTTGGTTCCCAGCACCCACATGACAGCTAGTAACAGTCCATAATTCCAGTTCCAAGAAATCTGATGCCCTCTTCTGACCTCCACAGGCATTGCACGAATGGGTGCATTTACATACATGTAGGCAAAACACTCATATACATAAAATAAAATAAATCAAAAGATTTAAACTATAAAGATGATAGGCAAGAAATGTGATATGGTTAACATCACAGTGATTTCAAAGTTTAATGTGCATGAGAAAACTGCTTCAAGAATTTTAGGCAGAGATATGACCAAGGCCAACTTGGACTATATAGCAAGCTCTAGGCCAGCCTGGGCTGAACATAGTGAGACTCTCTCTGAAGAAGAATGACTTGCTACAAAATCTTAGCATAAAAATGAGTTAAATGTACAAGGAGAGGGTGAAGCTAACCAGCTCAATGACCTCCCTCCCACTCCCAGCATGCCTAAGCCCTATAGTGTCCCCAAGAACCTTATCTCTTAGCAAACCCTAAAGACAACATGCAAAACTGGGCGGGGGGGGGGGAATATCAGAAGACTATTGAATCCGTACTTTGGAAACTTTGTAGTCATGACAAAAAAAGCTCAGTGTACCACATAAAAGTTAATGTACAAGCCTACATGATCTCAATTAGAAAGATGTATATATAAAAAAATATGCAGTGATCATTTGACTCTTTATTGATATCTCTATTCCTTTAATAATTCTTTTACTAACACTATTTGTTCCTTTCATATTTAGGGGAAAGTAGAAAATCATTAACAAACATGAGTACTTTTCATTCAAATCCTTTAATTATGTGCATCTATAGAAAAAAATCTTGGAATTTTAAGGAAACTTTTATTAGAAACAGCTAGGGCACTCTCCAATAATCTACCTCTGGGACATTTATCTTCAGTGTTGTTCAGAGCACATCTGAAATCAATTACAGCCCCCCAACTGGCTTTGGGAACCTCTGTGCGCCTCCAGCCATCTCCACAGCAAATTGCCTCAGCCGTGGTCAAAATCAAAATTTCTCAGTTGCCTTGGTTGACCTAGAAATGTTTTATGTAATTTGCTATTATCTGGAAGGAAAACAGTTGTTAGAAAATAAATCTCTTTTTTAAATTTGTAAGGGATGCCAAGAAATAGTCTTCATCATTTAGATACACCAGAAGAAAAATATTCAGTAAATAAATGGAATCTCCAAAATGAATTTTAAAAATTGCTGTTCATTAATCTCTATACATACAAAGTAAAGAAATACCAAGTGTTTTAAAGAGGAAGTGAATAATAATATTTATTCATTTTTGAAAATTAAAATCTTAAAAATGTAAATAAATAGGCAATGACAATGTTATTATAATTCTTTAAAAAATAGGTAGAAAAATAAGGGCAGCATCTTCCATAATTTAAAAACACTCAACTCATCTATCTTCACAATTTTAATCACTATTCTCTTTTTATTGTATTTATTTATTCACTTAGTTTTGAGACAGGCTGGCCTTGAACTCCTGAACCTCCTACCTCCACCTCCCAAAAGTGAGTGCTAGGATTCCAGGCATACCAGCATAGTACACCCTGGACTTTGCACACACTAGACAAGCACTGTACCAACTGAGATACACCCAGTCCACCATCACTAGTCTCCAAAGTGCCTTTTAAGATTATGTCTCTGTAGCTCCTTTACTCTCCCTCTCTCTAAAATACCAATTTGTACCTTTTCCTCTTTCTTCAAGCATCTGTGCATCCCCCTTATCATCTCTCTCAGGTCAAAACACTGAGAGAACAGAAGTAATCAAAATAAAAAGGTGTCGGCATGCTCCTCAGCCACCACATCTTCCGACTTTCTGGTGTGTGTTCCCTGGTTTGCTGCCATCCTCCTTTGAGCTAGCAGCCTCTGAGTGCTCCAACTTAGGCAGTAGATTTCATCCCTCTTGCCAACTCAAGAAGAGCATCGCTTCCATAGTTTTTCACTCTCTCTCCTACAGTCTCAGATCCTGTGTAAAGAGCACAAGATCTTTAAAGATAGTCCTCACTTGACCTTCCCCCTGACACACACATTTCCCAGTCCCTCTCATCTCTGCTTTCCTTTATGGCAAAAGTTCTATAGAAGATTGCCTATCTATGGTATCTCCAATTCCTCTTTTCCCACACTGCCCTGCACACAGTCCTATCGGTCTTTCCTCCCAATCACACTAACAAAGCAATTTTCATAACATCCCCAGTTTCTCTCTACCACTCATGCTGTGTTCTACATGCTGTTTGCACCACCATCATTTGACATACCACACATTCACTCACTCTTTTAAAATATTTTATTAATATTACTATTTTAATATTTTATTAATATTTTATTTAATATTTATTTATTTTATTTTATGTGTATGAGTGTATTGCCCACATATATGTAAGTGCACCCGTGTCCTGCAATACCCGTAGAGGTCAAAAGAGGGCATTGGATCCTCTGGAACTGGAGTTATGAATGGTTGTTAGCTGCCATGTGAGTGCTGGAAATTAACCCAGGTCTTCTTCAAGAACAGCCAGTGCTCTTAACTGCTGAGCCATCTCCCCAGTTCATCACTTACTCTTTTATTGTCTGTCTACCCCAACTAGGCTGTACATTCCAAGCACTAGTTCTCAAGGGCCCAAAATGTGGCCCAACACATAGCAGAGACCCAATAAATGTTCAATGGATGGGTAAGAGAAATGAATCAATATACCTAAGACAAGCAATTGTCAAACAGGACAGTAGAGCTTCAAACCCAGATGTGCTTTATTTTTTTAAAATCATAAGCCCTAAAGCTTCATGCTACAATCTGGGTTTCTGTTAGGGTGACTTAGAAATAGACAGCAGTATCATTAGTAAAACGAGCTAAAACAAAAATTAATTTGGGGATGTAGAGTTCTGAAATCTGTTAATACTTTGAAAAGTAGCATTGCATTACAGAAATGGCATTTGCTTCCTCAGAGGTGAGTAATGAGGCAGTCCTGAGTATCTGCTCCATAGTGCAGAATGACAAACAAAATACCACATCCTCTACA
Source organism: Nannospalax galili (assembly GCF_000622305.1). Classification (NCBI taxonomy): domain Eukaryota; kingdom Metazoa; phylum Chordata; class Mammalia; order Rodentia; family Spalacidae; genus Nannospalax; species Nannospalax galili. The sequence goes on from NW_008336359.1 coordinate 505,603, forward strand.
TGGCCTACGATGTCAGAGCTCCGACTTACAGAAGAGCATAGCAAGCTCTCTCAGAGTCACAGGTTAAGGGCCACAGGAACTTAAAACCATAACTGGTACAGAGGGACATGTCTGTACCCATGTGCACACAATTTCAGCTCAGATGTCCTGATTCCACCTCATAGGCTTTATTATAGCCTTTCACATCTCCACAGCCTTCTGGACCTCAGCAGCAATTCTCCTACACCATGGCAGAAGACATGGTAGCATAAAGTGATTATTTAAATTTGGAGCCATGATCTGAAGTCATGAGGATAAAAATAAGTTGCATTCAGCATCTCTTTTATAAGAAGACAAATCAGGTCCTGGCAAGACGGCTCAGCAATTAAGAGCACTGATTAATCTTGCAGAGGATCCAGGTTCAATTCCCAGTACCCACATGGTGGCTAACAACCATCTGTAACACCAGTTCCAGGGATCCAACGCCCTCTTCTGATCTCCATGGGTGTTGCAGGACACAGGTGCACTTACATTCAGGCAACACACTCATACACATAAAACAAAAATAATTTTTACAAAAAAAAATTTAAAAAGGAGACAGATCAACTCGTGTTTTAGAAAGTTGTCCATGTTTTCTGGTTGCAAATCTTAAAAACTGACATTTGAATAGGTAAAATTTTTGAAAAAAAATATATTTAATGGAAAAGTTCAATCTCTGCTCAAGTCATATAAACAGAATGCTCCCTTACTTCTTCAGAGGATTAAAGAGGAACAATACATGGCTTGACATTTCTTTATGCATTCCACTCACATGGAAGATATTGGAGAGGGTAAAAGTATCACATCTCTGTTACCATGAAGCAACATCTGATGTCAGCACAGTGGTATTCACTGGTCCACAGGGTAAAAGATTGTTTGCTTTGTTAATTCCATTATCCTCTAAAGAAATAAAACAGGGAGGCAGGGAGACACACAAGCATGACCCTATGGGTTCAGATCCCCAGCACCCATATACAAAGCTGGGTGCAATGGCCTATGCCTTAATCCCAGAGCCGGAAGATGGAAACAGGAGGATCCCTGGGGCTCAAGAGCCAACCAGTCTAGTCAAATTAGTGAGCTTTATGCTCACTAAAAGACCCTATCTCAAAAATAAACAAATAAGCAAACAAACAAAAAATAAATTAGAGAAACAATTGAAGAAGGTACCTGACATCGATCTGTGACCTCCACATGCACACATCCACATCAACATAAGCAAACACACACACAAATAAACAATTTTGCAATTAGATATACTTTTTTTCCAAATATCATATAGATTTTGCTAAGATAACCTGTGTAATCTTGAACTTGGAAGTAAACTAGCAATTCCAAAAGAAATTCCAATAGTCAGGCTCTCTACAGACCAAAAGGAAAGAGAAATAAAAGCTTGGTATTAAGATTTTCTAATTTTTTCCACCCTCATTAGCCCTCTGTTCTTGGATTCCACTGATGGAAATACCCACAGTGTATCAGAGCTTGCTTTTGTTACACATGTGAAGATTTATTTAACTTGCAAGCCCCTCTCAGTTCATGTGGCTTGAAACCATAACAAATACCTTGTCATATGTTTCTTATTCTGGATAGGCATACACACTTTCCAAAGAATAATTATTATTCCAGTATAGAGACTTTTGTCCAGACTTTCAAAAAGTATACTCTAGATCTTGACAAACTAAAAAATAAAATTGCTTATTGTTTTTTATCAGCAAAAGGGTATGTTCAAAGTTAGGACACGGAAAATAGTGTTTTTACTGGGAAATAGGAAAATAAAGCACTTGAAAACCAATTTTACTTTTGCTTTGAGGAAGATTCTAAGGTCTGTGGTAAAAAGTATTATACAAGTAAAAATACAATCCTTTTTCCTGGACTCAGTTGTCCAACTATCATATGAAAGACTTTTAATGATTGAATTTAATACTTTTGGGGAAAAGAAGTGTTTCCCATATGTCACCAAGATTATCACTCTGCCTCCTGGCCAAATATTTTCCAAGTCCCTATAATATAGCATTTAAGCATATGAAACTCAAGAATATATGTTATAGGCATTAAGATGGAAAGTTCTGGAATTAAAAAGACGAGCTTGAATTCTCCCTTTACCTACTATCCTAATGATCTTGCACTATTAATTTCCACAAGCCTCACATCTCTCATCTGAAAAGTGAGATAAAAGTGTAGCCTGTTTCACGGGGCTGTCACAAGAATTGCATGTGATCATGAATGTAAGTCACTTAGCACAGACTAAATGCTAAACACTGTTCTCTATCATTCTAACTAGACTTCCTTTGAATGAATCTACTTTCTCTTGCTAGCCCAACTTACAATCTCTCCTTCTGAAATGCTACACAACAACAGAAAGAAAGGATGGACTTTAACTTGGATCCAGACTCTCCAAGACTGGAAATATGATGGCTTCTCTCTGTTCTATTTGGCCTAAACTCATTTTCTCCCAGGAAAGAATGAGGAAACATGATTACAAATAGAAAAATGTTTTGGAGAATTTGACAATTGGAAGGAACATGTCTCAGGAGATATAAAATATGAAGAACCTGGACAGGAGATATAGCTCAGAGGTAGAGCACTTAGCTAGTATGTGCAAGGCCGTGGGATAAATCCCCAGCACCACCAAAAAGAAAAAGGAAGAAGAAAATGCAAAGAACATTCAAAGAACTCTCCTCCTAAGTGAGAGGAAAAGACCCCTAATACAGATACCTCCTCTCTCTCTCTCTCGCTCGCTCGCTCTGTGTGTGTGTGTGTCACACATCAATTATTAGCATAGCAGAATGAAATAATAGTCCAACAAGCTACATTTGTCTCTATGGTGCATAAGTGTACCTTGGGCATTTTCCATTATTTCCAAAGGCAAACTTCCTTTGTGTGCTAGTTACAGTTAAAAAGCAATAGCGAACAGAATGTAAAGTTAACCCAACATATTACAAACCAAGAAAGGATGGCAATAAAGAAGAGAATAACAGCTTTACCAAAGGACTGAAAAGGGGTTTTGAGTAAGTTCAGTGAATACTGAATTCCTCTGTAGTCTTCCCTCAAATCCTGTCCAGAAGGGAAGATTCGGTGCCTTCTACTTCCATATGAGCTCCGCAAGCATGTTTTAGCAATTATAATCAATGTCTGACCTTGACATTAGAAAATGTTATTTCTTCAAGTTAAAAGGAACCTGCAACGGCCTTTCTTTGTGGTGCTTTCCCATCCCCCCATAATTAGGCCTTTCTACCTCAATTTTTTTCCTTCTTCTTTTTCTTCTTTTACGGCAGGATTTATAAAATCCTTTGAAACATGTTGTTTCCAGATGTAGGTCCCAAGTGCCCTGTCATTTACTTCTTCTCCAAGCACTGAGCAGATGGAATTACACAACTTGGGCTGTATAAATCCACCCTCCAATGCCTTCATTAAACTCCAGGATTTTAAAGAGCCTGCCTAGTTCCTGGCAGGGACCCTTCCATACTTCCACCCCCAGAGCTGTAAATTACTACCTCATTAGACTCAATTGTAAATGATTAGGTGTCTGGAATGCACTTTCTTTCCCCACCACCTCCTCTGAGTAATTACCGCACCACAGGCCTCCCTACTTAACTCTGCACATTATTTAGGCAACTGAGGGTTTGAGTAGCTGGCTGAGGGAGGAGCTTTTATTTTACTTAGGGCCTTAAAACGCTATAATTTAGCTCCCAAAGAGGAAGATTTGTGATCTTCCATTTCCCATTGAGCGATCTCTTTTAACAAGAGGGAACTATAATCAACAGCCTTTTTGATAATTCCTTTTTCCGTCTACCACACAAGCCGTTAGAACTACCGCGAGCATGTGCATGCGGGTGTGTGTGTGTGTCTGTGTGTGTGTCTGTGTGTCTGTGTGTGTCTGTGTGTCTCTCTGTGTCTGTGTGTATCTCTGTGTGTCTGTGTGTCTCTCTGTGTCTCTCTGTATGTCTGTGTGTGTTTGTGTGTATGTCTGTGTGTGTCTCTGTGTGTCTGTGTGCGTGTCTATGTGTGTGTTTGCTAAGCATCAGTGAGATAATTTAACATTTCTAAAAGTCTCCAAAGGTGATGATCATCTGGGAAATGTTCAAAGCTTTCATTTTTGGCACTGGAATTTTCCATGCCTATTCACCTAGTTCTGATTCTTTAATGAGATTTGCTTTAAAAAAAAATCAAAAACTCAAGACATTGTAGAATTTGGAAAGGTCATGGGTAAAGGGTTGGGGAGAGTGAAAGGGGGAGGAGGGGCTGTCACATTGAATAAATAATCTAGCCCGAGTTCCCAGCCTGGTTGCCATCATGTTAACAGAAAAGGTAAAACTAATATTCCCTGAGGGACAAAAAGCTCAGAAGGTCAGTTCTCTTTCTTACTGACATTTTTACCTCTGGGATTGATTCATGGGTTAGAGACTTGAGATTTTCACTGTGCCTGTTTGCGGCTTCTCTACCTCTTCTCTCACTTTAGTCAGTCAGCTATGTTTTGCCATATTCCTGGGATAGAGGTAAAAATACTGACTCTACATATAGAGAAAGAAAATGTGAGCCATGAACAAAATGGCTTAGCTGAGGTCAGAGAAGCATTAGCAGCACACTTCGGCAGGAAAGTAGACAGTTCCCACCATCTGTGAGGTAACAATTCAGGAAGAGAAGAGAGAATGGAGCATCCTTCATTCCTAACTCGATCTTTCCTAAGCACGTCTTGTTGGATGTTGCAGCTGATGTTAAAGGAGACTCATTTACACCCATACAAGAGGGGAAAGGAGCAGACCAAGCAGCTTAAGTGTCTATTTGTTGACATTCACTGTGTGTGTGTGGAAGAAAAAAAAAAATAGCTTGCTTGGCAAGACTGGTCCCTAAGGGGGATAACCAGACTTAACAACAATTGGGTATAACTGGAATAAAAGGGTATAAATTGGTCTTGGCTCCTCATCTAGCACCTCAGAATAAATAGTCAGGATTACAAGAAAGAGGTAATGGAACTATTTCCCCAAAGAAGCGGAAGAGCATGGCGTCACTTCTATCCCAAACTGATGTATACAGAAGGGAGGATGCAGGATCCTTTCCACCCAAAATATAAGAAAGATTTGGCTCAGTGAGGGCTGAAGGAATGCAGTGTGACTCGAGCACCCCCAAGGTTGAGGGACTTGGGAGACCATCGTTTGGGGATGTCATGGTGAACTCAAGCAGCAGTGAGGTTCTTACAAATGTCAGATTTCCAGAAGGGTCCATCAGGGGGAAGAACACAGACTAAAGAAAGACACGAGAGAACTAGCTGAGGAAAACCTGAAAGGGTTGGGCCTCGTCAGCCAGCCTCCAGCAAGTTCCATGGAATTTATTACTACAGTGCTCCAACCCAGACCATTGGTCCATTGGTCTTGAAGAATCAATTTACATGAAGGAACATATCAAAATTAGAACCATAAAACAGGCACAGGAATAAAAAAAATTAGCTAGACTGTAGATTGAATTGATACAAAAGCAGGTTTCTGAAATATTTCCATGCTGGCTATTTTAGGCAATTCACTCCTTGAATAGTTTTGAAATCATTTTACAATTGTCATTGAAAAGCCAGATGTGGGCAGCAAAGTACCAACCTTCATCTTTCTCACAAAAACAACAAACAACCACATGCCAACAAAATATCTGAAGGAGAGCTCTAGAATATTGCAAAAGGTGGCTAAATCGCTCCAGGGATCCACCTGTGTCCACCCCTTAGCACTGGTGGGTAGGAAAAACTTTAACTTTACCCCTACCCCTACTCAGGATCAGCTCACAGCCAGATGGGATTCCCTGAGGGGAAAGGGTTGTCAGAGAGACCCCAGCAGCTTGCAGCCTTTGGCCATTGAGGCCGGCAGGATCCTTACCAATGCTGACCTCAGATGATGGAGTTGCCCAGAGACTGTGCCACTGAGTCCTCCCTAGAATCATAGTCACCACAGGCTATCCAACCCATGCCCTTGCCTCTGTAAGTAGAGGTCTCTCCTCACCAAAGTCAGACTGTAAGATCTGGAAAACACAACTGCTCTGTCAAGTATATGACTAATTCAAAGCCACAGAAACATGGAAAAGCAAGGCAATGTAACACCAGAGGAGAGCATTCTCCAGTGAGTGACCCCAAATTGAGGACCTATGAATTGCTCCAAAAGGAATTAAGAATAATTATTTTAAGGAAGATACAGGGGCTGGAGAGATGGCTCCATGGTTAAAAGCATGGACTGTTTTTCCAGAGGACCCAGGTTTGGTTCCCAGCACCCACATGATGGCTAACAACTATCAGTAGCTCCAGTTCCAGGGGATCCAACACCCTCTTCTGGTCTCTACAAGCATTGGAATCTTTTTTCACAATTTTATTGTAGTTTTTCTTTGGGCTCAGATGTAGAAGTTTGTGAGGGGCAAATGTTCTCACAAAACAACTAGAAAAAAACATGGATAAACTAGAAATCTATACATTATAACACGCTAGAGAGCCAGGAATACATAAAATGTAAAGACTTCCAGAGACGAGCAAGCTCTTCCTGGTTGAGCAGACATCACAGACTGCCTACCTCCTGCTAGTTTAACCTCAAAGAGTCTGCTGGAGTGAGGAGAAGGCAGTTCAGTTAAGCTGTCCTGAGAGCTGGTCTAATGCAAGAGAATCTTAAGAGCCCTAAAGGCAGAGATAGTCCTTCCTGCAACAATTTTGCCAATTGGACTTTTGCTCAGTGTTTGACAGAAACATCGGGGAAGCCCAAACAAGACTGGAAAGCAAACAGAGATCCCAAAGTCCACTAGGAGGAAGGGATTGTTATATACCAAGATAAGACTGCACCCTTAAAATGTTTTGAAAACAGATGAAACTAACTAAAGCTGCAAACCAACCCCAATTCTGCTGAGTTCTTTATTGGATCAAAGCAAAAGGCTCCCACCCACTCCAGCTGCCTGATAAGAAGAAAGAATATGATCCTGGCAGAGTAAAGGAGCATTGACTTCAATTCCCACCATTTTTAAGCACAACTTTAAGCAATTCCTGAAAAGAAGAAAAACATGACTATTATTCAAAGGAATAATAATGCCAAAAGACAGAAAGCTTCAGACAACCAAGACACTGGAAAATGGCTACTATAAATGTTTATTAAGGGCTGGAAGATGGCTCAGCAGTAGCTGCTCTTGCAGAGGACCCGGGTTCAATTACCAGCACCCACATGACAGCTAACGGCTGTCCGTAACTTCAGTTCCAGGGGATCCAACACCCCCTTCTGACCTCCATGGGCATTGCATGAGGAAGGGGAGGGGAGGGGAGCCCAGTAATACCTACATGCAGGCAAGTCATTCATACACATAAAATTTAAATAAATATAAACAGACTTAAACAGAATGAAAGCTCTACCAAACTTTTAACAAAGAAATAACATAATCAGACATAGTATCACGTGCCTCTTATCCCAGTGCCAAAGAAGCTGTGGCAGGAGGATTAAGAACTTGAGACCAGCCTCATGAAGACTACACCTCTCTAAAGTCCCATAGGGGGCGGGGGCAGGTGTGGGAGGAGAGGCAAAAAGAGAATTCTACCCAAACCTTTTTCAGAAAGCAAGGGAATACATATACATGCCTACTCACTCTTTTTGGCACATATAAACTTGATATTAAAATATGACAAAGTCATTAAAAGAAATATTATACACCAATATTCATCATCAACATAGATGTAAGAATCCTAAGCAAAATACTAATAAATTCAATCTAGGGCTACATTTAAAAGATAATATATCATAACCAAGAGAAATCATCCAAGGAATGCAAAGTAGGCTTAACATTTAAAACTCAATTTAAACTCACCACATTTAAAGAGCCAGAAGATACAGAAAAATGGCTTCAGGAAATTCAATACTTTTTCACTTAAAAAAGATTCTGGTATATGTATAAGATGTTAAGTATAGAGAGGAACTTCCTCAATCTGTTAAGGATATCTCCCACAACAGAACTACAACCAACAGCAAAGTCAAATGCATAAGCAAATCAACATCCACCACTGCTGTTTCTATTGGCCATTGGGCTGGTAGTCCTAACTAATGAAATAAGCAAAAAGAAAACAGTCCTAACGATTGATAAGGAAGAAGGTGTGTTCTCTTCAGAGATGGTTCTGTGCATAGAGATTCCAAAGAAATGCATAAACAAATGACAATGAACAGCTTGAAAAAAGTGTTGGATATGTGTTCAGTGTGATCTGAACACTTAACAGCAATGTCTAGAAAATGTATTTTTAGCAACATGATTCATAAGAACATCAAGAATTATAAAGCATGGGGTGAAAATCAGATACGTCTACTTAAATGGAAACTATAAGACATGGGATTGCAGGACTAGAGAGATGACTCAGCGGTTAAGAACACTGGTTGTTCTTGCAGAAGACCCGGGTTGGAATCCCAGCACCCACATGGCAGCTAACTACTGTCTGTAACTCCAGTTCCAGGGGATCCAACAGCCTCTTCTGTACTCCACCAGCACTGCACGGCATGAATGCACTTACCTACATGCAGGCAATACACACATACCCATAAAATAAAAAAATAAATTAATAAATAAAATATTTTTTAAAAAAGACAGATGGCTCAGAGAAGAGAATTTTTTCTACACAAGACTGATCTGTTTTGGATCCTCCCAGCAAGCACAGAGGTGTATATGCATAACACCAGTGCTAAAGGGGTAGAGACAGGTGGCTCCCTGGAGCGATTTAGCCAGTCAACCTAACCCAAAACATAAGCTCTAGTTTCAGTGAGACAGCCTGTCTCAAAAGATAAAGTGGAGGACAATTGAGGAAGACACTGGACATTGATCTCTGGCCTCCACACATGGCATATAAACCTCTGACCTCCACACACATGCACACAGGCAAGCACACAGACACACATGTGCATACACATGCATACACCACAAACACATCCATTGCTGAATGAAATTAAAGATCTAAATAGATAAAGACATTACCATAGTTATAAATTTGAAGAATCAACATTGTTAATCTGTCTTCCCCATATTGTTCTAGCGTTTCAGCAGAGTCCCTGTCAAAAATCCCAGCAGGATTTTATTAGCACAAATGTACAAAGTGGGTACAAAGTGCATATGGAAATAAAAATGGTCTAACATAACCAAGAAAAGCTTGGAGAACCACAATGTTGAAGGATTTACAAGACCCAGCTTCAGTCTTGACTATAAAACCAAAGTAAGGCAGTGAAAACTGTAAGAATTGACAGAACACATCAATGGAACAGAATAGAGTAAAAAACAAAACAAAGGGAAAATTCTGAAAGCTGCAAAAGAGAAACAACAAGTCACATATAAAGGAAAACCCATTAGGATCACAGCTGATTTTTCAATGCAAACTATGAAAGCCAGAAGAGCCTGGACCAAAGTATTCCCAGTGTTAAATGACCACAGATGCCAACCCAGATTACTATATCCAGCCAAAATGTCTATTATAGTTGAAGGGGAAAGAAAAATCTTCCATGACATAAATAGGCTGAAGGAATTCTTGTCCACAAAACCAGC
>NW_008336359.1:520123-543096 GCF_000622305.1 Nannospalax galili
ATCTTTGTGACCTTTGGATAAGTAAGGATTTATTGGGTAATATAAGAAAAAAAGATCCCTAGTCCTAAAAGAAAAACCTAACAACAAAATGGAATTAATCAAAATTGATAGTTATCACTTTTAAAACTACCATTAATAAAGCACCTAACAATCCACAGACTAAAGCATCTTAATTACAGCCTCCAGGTAAAAAGTTCATGGCCAACACATTTTTCATAAAATTTCTTCAAATCTATAAAAGAGAACTCAATTAAAATGGGCAAAATCAGTGACTGGAGAGATGACTCAGTGGTTAAGAGCACTGGCTACTCTTGAAGATGATCCAGGTTCAGTTCTCAGAACCCACATGGTGGTTAACAACCATCTATAACTCTAGTTCCAGAGGATCTGACACCCTCAACTGGCCTCCGTGGGCACTGCATGACATGGATGCACTTACACACACACAGGCAGATACTCATATACATAAAAAATTTTTAAAGGGCAAAATCCTTAATCAGTTGATTTACAAAACAATTTTTAAATAAAAAGCAGCAAATAAAAAGATGAAAAAAATCCATCAGAAAAATGAAAATTAAAACACTAGTGAGACCCAAACATATCAGAAGAATGGCTAAAGTCAAAAGAATAATAATATAAAGTGTTGATGAAGTTGTAGAGTAACTGGGTTTCACATACAGTGCTGGTGTAAGTGAAAGATAGTATATTCGTTACTTTCTTATTGCTGTGAGACAAAATACTTGGGAGAAACTATGTAAAGCAGGAAAGATTTGTCTTGTTCAGTTTCAGAGGGTCATCCCACCATAAGCCTGTGGGATGGTTCCACCCACACCCTGGCAGGTCTACCCACCTCAGTTAATCCTCTCTGGAAAAGTCCTCACAGACAGACCCGAAGGTGTGCCTCACCAGTCTCCTAGGTAATTCTAAATCCAGTCAACTTGAAAACAAAGATAAACCATTTTATAAGGTAAAATCCATTTGGAAGAATGCTTGCCAGTTTCCAATCAAGCTCAACATCCATCTTTCTTGTCATCTAGCAATTATACTTCTACCTAAGGAAATGGAAGCACGCAGGCAACACCCCAAGTTAGAAATAATCTAAATATCCACCAAGAGGCAAATGCACAAACAAGTTTTGCTAAAGTCATACAATGGACTGCTACAAAGTAATAAGAAAGAATAAATCACCAATAATGCACAATTGCATGGATGATTGACCAAAAGAAACATAAAGGAACTTACACTGTAGGGTTCCATGATTACAAAATCCAACAACAGAAAAAACAAATCTATGATAGAAATTATAATGTAATTTTCTCTGGAATGGGACTGTTTTCTAGGAGTGGCCAGAAGGGATCTAAGACCATGAAAATGTTCTATCTCTTGCCTGGAGTGTCTATACAGGCATGTACACATTCATAAAAATTCACTGACTTGTAAAATCAAGATTTTTTATTTATTATATCCATTATGTATCAATGAGACCAGCATTTAAAAGATATTAATGCATACATCTTTGCATAGTCTTAACATAGAAATATCCCCCCCTCAAATTTGATAGTAGAATGATAAAGCTAACTCCATTTTGTTCTGACTTTTGCTTTACCCTGTGTTTTTGCCCAGCCATTCCCACTGCAGACAGCCAGACAGAACATCTCATACAGGCAGTTTCGGGAGTACATAGTTTCTATAATACTGAGAAACTTAGAAATAGCCAGGTAGCATGTCTAGATAGCACATCCTCCCTCCCACCTATGCCTGCATCTCATGGAGCCCATTGTTTCCACAATTCTGAGAATCTTGTTTTCTCCTAACTGAAACTTTTTGTTAGCTGAAAACCTCTTTGTTAACTGACCTGCCCCAGGTCTGGTATAACTATGGTGACCTGATGGTTATTGACTTTGCCCCTGGTGTTGTGGGGTGCTTCAACAGAGAATACCACTCAAAGTTTTGCAGAATGAAAGTCATTACTGGCCAAGGCTATTACACAAAGGCATCAGGATCCCAAGTGTGTAGCCCCAATCCATCTTCAGGGTAGACTTTTATACAGAAAAGCCATACCCAGGGGTGAAAAGTTTTAAGCTCCCAAGCTTACAGGTGAAGAGTCCCCTTAACAATTTCTAGTCTATTAAGCAGCAAGTACTATTTTGCAGAAGCAAGCCAGGCATAACCTACAGAATCCATAAATCTGCAGTTAGCAGGTGCTCTCCAAGATACTCTGACCTGTTCCCAAGACAACTGGGGTCTAGCTGACATGTGTTCCCATACCGTGGGCCAACTGCCTGATCATTTTAGAGACTAGAGTCAGCCTAAACTTTAACATGGAATAGCTATAATTACACTGGCATAATGCAATTGTGGTTTTAAACTTTGTAAAGCCTGCCCTATTTCTCCTTAGGGTAGAGAGTTCTTTTGAGCATTAGCTCCCTCTCTGATCACTGGCTATTAATAAAGGATCCCTAATCTGACCATTACTTTGTGGCTATCTCTCTCTGAATCTTGCTAGGTATTACAATAGGCCTGAAATACTCATGTTGAGGTCTTGCTGAGAGTTACAAATTAACCTGAAGAGAATTGATAATATGTTGAGTTGTCTTATCAGAAGTATATTATGTCTACATTTTCTCTCTCAATAATATGGTTAACTGGACTTCTTTGTTTATATTACTTTTCTTTCTAGGTTTTTTGTTGTCATTTTGTTTGTATTCAAGTATCATTGAAAATTTGAAGATACTGATACCTAGTTCTTGGCTACAAATTATGTTTTAAGTAAAGTACAGTTTTAAGTTATTTTTTATTTAAAAATTTAAAATTTTTTTTATTTTTATTTTATGTGTGTGTTTGCTGTACATATGTATATGTACCATATGCATGTGTCTGTGAAGGCCAGAAGAGGGCATCAGGTCCCCTGTAACTGAAGTTACAGACAGTTGTGTTACAGTGTAGGTTCTGGAAACAGAACCCTGGGCCTCTACAAGAGCAGCAAGTGCTCTTAACCACTAAGCCATCTCTCTAGACCCAAAACGCCATTTTTTAAAAAGCTATAAAAAAGTGTTTTTAATGTTTTCATCAAGAAGAAATCATCAGTGTTTGGAGAAAAACATATTTATTGACCTGTTTGATCACTGTAAAGTGAATACATACACACAAAAAAAATCACATGGCTCTCCAGACGTATGTATAATCCTTATATGTCAATTAAATGTTGTTGTTTGATGTGGGGTCTGATTATATATCCCTAGCTGGCCTCAAACTTGTACTCCTCCTGCCTTAGCCTCCTGAGTACCAGAACCATAACTGTGCACCAACACATCTGAGAAAAAAATCAAAAGTAATGAAAAGCCAGGCGTGATAGCGCCCACCTTTAATCCCAGCACTTGGGAGGCAGAGGCAGGCAGATCTCTGTGAGACTGAAGCCAGCCTGGTCTACATAGTGAGTTCCAGGCCAGCTGGGGCTACAGGGAGACCCTGTCTCAAAAAACAAAACAAAACAAAACAAAAGGCCCTGAAAGCTAGTGTTCTTATTCTCTCTTTAGTCTTGATAAACCAGCCCTTAGCATTTACTATTAAGTATATTAAGTATGCCAGGTTATAAGGAGGCAGCTTCTTGCCTACTGCCTTACCTAGAAACCCTCTCCTTGCTTATTCTAAGCTCTGTTCCCAGAATCAGCAATTCTGTCACTTTCCTTTTGCTAATTTTCCAGTTTTCTACAACTTCTCTCTGACTAGATGCTTGGAGTTGTGTGAGGGCTGGTGATGACAGCTCACCTTCCCCATTGTCATAATTCTGTAGAAATGGAACTCACTTTAAAAATAACTAATGTGTCATTTTCCACTGAAAACTAACTTGAAAAACTGTGTCCCTTCAATAAAGCATTAGGAACTGTGATTTTTCAGATAATATTAATAACAATTTGAGCTACATTTCAATAATAGAATCACTATATGTCTTTTGGGGTTTTTTTGGTCTTGGTTTCTGGCTTGGTTTTTGTTTTGTTTGTCTTTGAGACAGGATCTCCTTATAGCCTAGTTAGTTTGGAACTTGATGCTTGATATGTAGACCAGGGTGGTCTTGCTCACTCAGGGAGCCACCTGCCTCCTCTGCTTCCTAAGTGCTGGGATTAAAGATCTCTACCACCATGTTGGCAAATTGACTATAAATTCTTAAATGTGCTCATGTGTGTGGCATGTGTGTCTGTGCATAATCATGTGTATATTCAAGTGAGTGTGCACATGTGTGGAGGCCACTGGTCTCTTACTAGCCTGGGGCTCACAGATTCAGTTAGACTGGCTAACCAACAGCCCCTGGATCCTTCTGCCTCCGCTTGCCCAGTAGGAATTGCAGTGCTGTCATGCTGGCTTTTTTTTTTTTTTTTTTTTTTTTTTTTTTTTTAGACAGGGTCTCCCTGTAGCCCCAGCTGTCCTGGAACTCACTATGTAGACCAGGCTGGCTTCAGTCTCACAGAGATCCGCCTGCCTCTGCCTCCCAAGTGCTGGGATTAAAGGCATGCGCCAGGACGCTCAGCTTCATGCTGGCTTTTTATATGCACATTGGGGGATCCAAACCCAACCGAGCTATTTCCCCATTCCCAATTCTTAAAAATTTCAAACTAAATTTTAATAATGTAATTTGATTGGTTTTAGACTAAGATTTTAGAAATTACTGTGTACTGTAGCCAAAATGATCATAGAGCCTTCTTATAATTTCCAGTCAGAAAAACAAGCTTCATTCAATTATAGGGAACATTTCTACTTTTTTTTTTTTTTTGAGACAGAGTCTCCCTGTAGCCCTAGGTGGCCTGGAACTCATTATGTAGACCAGGCTAGCCTTGAGCTCACAGAGCTCTACCTGCCTCTGCCCAAATGCTGGAACTAAAGGTGTGCACCACCACACCCAGCCATTTCTACTTTTTTTAAAAAGAATTTATTATTTATTATTTTTATTTTATGTGTATGAGTGTATTGCCTGCATGCAGGTAAATGCAAAATACATTTTATTTATTATTTTATTTTTATGTATATGACTGACTGCCTGTGTTTAGGTAAGTGCACCCGTGTCGTGCAGTGCCTGTGGAGACAGATAAGAAGCTGATACTAGCAACCTGTCTTGCTGTGAGTCACCCCTGAAAACCCCTCTGTATGAACACTGGATAACTCCGTTTTTATCCTTTCTGGAACAAAAGGGGACCTGACTGCCATCAAGTGTTTGACTGTTCACAAAGTCTTGCTTTTATAGCATTTGATTTTTTGTTTATCATTAGTGTGCCTGTGTGCATGTGTGTGTGTGCGTGTGTGCTCATACTTTCGTGTGTGTGTGTGTGTGTCTAAGAAATTAAGGAATACTTTCGAACAATGCAATTTTAAATTTTATAAAATATAGCCTCTTATAAATGGGACAATAGTAGAAAGCTAAAAATAAGCTGTAGACCTGCAGCTTGTAAAAAAAGTAAACTAAAATCTCTTCAGAGTTTAAAATTGGAGCTGAATTCTTACTCCTAAGCTATGTTTTCCCAGTGTCCAGTTAATAATTCTTTAAGTCTGGCACTGTGGTTCAACCATAAAAACAATGCAACTCCATCAGGTTGGGCTTGTGTGAGCAGAGGGGGAAGAGGGTGACTTCCCCCTCTGAAACTCACTGTATGAAGAGAAACAGCTGAGACATGATGTCATACTAGAGAAGACAGCTCCACTGTAGTCCCCCCTCCCGTAAGCTGGCTTGACCTGAAATTTTCTAAAACAAAGTCCAGATGGAAAGAGGAGGAAATACATGTATATATTCTAAGGCTGAAACAAAGACTTCAAGCGGGGCTTTTTTTTTCCCCTCATGAATTTAACATGCTTGGATTTAATGCGGACCAAGTAAAGTCCCCTCATTATTTCCCCTCCTGCCTCCTCACTCCAGACCTTTGAACCCCCATCTAAATCTGCAGGAGGCATCTGGTCTGGTTAGTCTCCTGACCACTAACTGAAGACGGCTCTTTAAATCCTACTGATGGGAAAGTCATCAACTCCAACACTCAGGTTTGTTTTTCTGATTCCAGTTCTGCATTATTTCTGCATTTTAACTTAGAAATTGGAGTGGTTGATCAATGAAACATTGTAGCTTAATTGCAAAGGTTTGTTGGTTTGTGTGTCTGTTTTTAATTGACTGGCTGATTGTTTGCTTACTTCTATATTTTCCATATTGGAACACAAAATAATATATTCACTATCATCTTTATCTTAGACACGGCAGCTCTAATGATGGTGACTGTGAGAAAGGGGGCTTCTACTTGCTTGGTTGTGATTTATTTGGCTATAGTTTGTTTTCATTCTGAAGACTGCTTGATCTTAGAAGAGACTTAGAAAGAAAACCCCCAGGAACTGAACTATGTTCTGTGAAACGTTATGTGAGTGGTGTCTCTTGACCATGCAAATATAAAGCCAGTTCCTCTGGCTCCTTCCAACCCAGGAGAAATGCTGTCTCCCAACCGAGGCAAGGAAAGCACCAGTCTATGTAAGCATCCCAGAATCTTCAAATGGGAAGGTTGTAGTATGCAGTCTCTATTCCTGAAAATCCAAGGCTAGGGCACTCTGGTGTAACTCAGGATACCACTGAGCAAGAAGGTGGGAGAAAAAGATAAAAAAAAAAAACTACACAAAAAAGGGCTGGAGAGATGACTAACATCATCACGACTGGGCTTGTTGACGGTTGTGCTCCTTCATTAAAGAAGGGGCAAACAGAGTCATTGAACCCTCACCGGAGTATCCAGCCACTCTTCCCAGCCAACTGTATGTAATTTGGCCCTAATCACACATGATCTACTTGATTTGGGGAGGGCTAAACTATATAATCTGGAGAAGATTAGGAAGAGAAGGCCTGACCCATGCTGGGTAAAGGCTTTTCAGTGTGCATACCCTCAGGTCATTCATACAACTCAGTTATCTCAGTCAGTAAGCTCAGTAAATTCATTAGTCCTTAGTAAAACTTTAATCAAACATTGGCTTGATACTAGAAACTTAAAAGGGAATAGGCATTGCTTAGTATCCCCAGGAAAAGAATTTTCACAACAGATGGAAAATTTATTTGTTAATGCTATTATGTCTCATAATTATTTAAAAAATTAAAAAGAAAAGAAAAAAATGAGAATGTAAAAGATGTTAAAAAGGATATGGGAATGGAGATGTTTTCCAAAATAGACAGAAAAAACAAGAAAGCCTAAGCAAGTGATGAAGGTCTGTGCATGTTTCTTATGACATATAAAGGATGAGACAAAAATAATATACACATAATCTTAGAATTTCTAAGGTCATAGTTCAGTCAACTAGTTTAAGGAACAAAATACATATCTAGCCAAGGTTTATCTGAGAATATTTGGTTTTATATCCAAGCCTTATCTACATAGCACTGTAATTAAAAGTACCAGACTGGTGGAACTAACCTTATTGGATGTTTAAGAGCTATACTTTGAGGCCTATACTAATCTGGTCAGAGGGACTTAAAGGACAGTTTTTGCCCCTTGCCCTCCAAGGTCCACTGAGTTCCAGGGGACTATGGAACATCTCTTAAAATGTCCTGTGGCTGTGGTGAGTCACCTATCCTCTTGTTCAGGGAGGCCATGGAGACCCCGTGAGATGGGCGTGAACCAGTGTCCAGTCTACAAAGAGGAGGGTCAACTCAGAGGAAACATTTCCTCCATGCTTCCAAGTGAAGCCAGCCATGGTTGAGTAGGACCTTTGACTTATCTTCACATAGACAGAACTGGTAAAAGGAAGGAGCCAGGGGCTCCTCCCAAGCCCATGTGACCCCTGAGGAGCAGATCCTCAAATGACCTTAAGTGTAAAAATAAATTGATTTATTTGGGCCAACTGTATCGTCTTAAACATCCAAAAGAAAAATATAACCAAAGAGTAAAGTCATCAATATATTTCTTTAAGAATTCAAGGGGTTGGGCTGGAGAGATGGCTTAGTGGCTAAGAACACTGGCTGTTCTTGCAGAAGACCCAGGTTCAAATCCCAGCACCCACATGGCAGCTAACAGCTGTCTGTAACTCCAGCTCCAGGGGATCCGACAGCCTCTTCTGTCTTCCACAGGCACTGCACAACACGGGTGCTCTTACATACATGCAGGCAATATACTCATACACATAAAATAAAAAATAATAATAAATAAAAAATTTAAAAAGAAAAAAAAGAAGCCAGGCATGGTGGCACACACCTTTAATCCCATCACTCAGGAGGCAGAGGCAGGCAGATCTCTGTGAGTTCAAGGCCAGCCTGGTCTACATAGTGAGTTCCAGGATAGCTGGGGCTACAGGGAGACCCTGTCTCAAAAAGACCAAAAAAAAAAAAAAAAAAAGAATTCAAAGGGTTATAATTCCCAGACATTAGGCTTAAGTCCATATAAAAAGCTATTTAGACAATTATTTCTCATTGGTGATTCTGTTCCTAACCAGAAAGTACTGCTCAGATATAAGACTTCAAATTCTTGCTCTGCAATATTGTAGTGCCCACCTGTACCTAAGGGAGACAACCAACTATTGTTCTAAAATGATGGCCTAATTCGTTTTCTCCCCTTATCTAGAAGCCTTTGAGAGGGAACTGACACTGATTCTAACTACTTCAACAGCTATCAAAATACCTGAAAGCAAATACTAAATCCTTCACTCTCAAGTTCAGCCTTAGAAGACAAAAGAAAAATGAGGAGGAACCCAACAGAGGGATGCTTTTAGAAGCCCTTATCAAGAAATCCCAATGGACTCTCAGATGAACATTTGAAATTTGCCCTATTCTGACCTTTTTCTAGTTCCCTGTCTGGAACTTGTAATGCTAATTACTCTTGCCTTTATTTCTCCTTCACATCTCCTACTCACGATTCAAAGACTTTCTTTTTCCCCCCTACAAATAAGAGTTAGGCAATTTGAGAGTCTTTTAGATAGACCCACTGAAGGGGTACCCCAATTGCCTCACCCTGTGTCCCTGTTTAGCATGGAGGAAGCCAGAGTGATCAGTGGCCCAATTCCCTATCCTCAAGTTGGGTAACCTCTTCAGAGAATGGTGTGATAAGAACAGGTGGTAGGAATTGGCTAGGCAGTTAGGGTAAAAAGACCCCAAGAAAAAGTAGCCAGTTTCGTGGCTAAAAGTCAAAATGTCCTTGGGCCTCAGCAACATACTCTGTTCCAAAGTCCAAAAATGTTGAAAGTATTTGGGAGGTTTTATCTAATCCTTAAAAGATTTTAGGGTTACCTTTTCATAGGGGGGAATATTAGAGTAGCAAAAAGCCCCATAAAAAAGAAAAGAAGAAGAAAGAGTGCATGAAGTTATCAGGAAAAGTGATGGGGAGATATGAGAGGAGTTGGAAGGGAGGGAATAGGCATGGATTTGATAAAAACACCTTATATGAATGTATGAAATTCTCAATAAATTATTTTTTAAAAGAAATAAAAGACCTAGATGTAATAGTCTTTTCTTAAAAAATAAATAATTTTTTTTAAAAAAAAGAGCACTGGCTACTCTATCAGGAGACCTGGGTTTGATTCCTCGCACCCACATTGTGGCTAACAATCGTCCATAACTCCAATTCCAGGGGAATCCAACACCCTCTTCTGACCTCTGCCAGCATTGCATGACACGGGTGCACCTCTCTACCTGCAGGCAATATACTCATACACATAAAATAAAAATAATAAATAAATACTTTTATTATACAAAAGGATAATTCAAGAAAATGGAGGGATGCTCTTTCTTCAGTGGATGCTACAGCCTCAAGACAAGCCCACATTTGAAAGGAAATGCAGGCAGGAAGCCATCAGCAAACCCAGCCACTTGAGGTAATACTAAGGGGGAACTGTGGCCAGGCATAGAGCACAGCGGCCCAGAATTCCTGTAGCGCTGACAGGAACCCAAACCATCAAGAGTATATCCTCAATAGCAGACAGATAGCCATGGCCAAACAGGGCCAGCCTTAGGATGGCAGGAAAACCTAACAACAGCACCAGTGGGTTACTATGCCAGCCGGTGCCCATGCCCCACCTAGCAGTGGAAACTGAGACTGAGTGTGCCCTGAATTCATGGAGAGTTCATGGAAAATTAAGTCACTTGCCAGTCTCTGCATCCCCAAGCAGCAGCCCATTTGCCTAATTAACTATTCCAAAGCAGGTACCACAGGACACACACACACACACACACACACACACACACACACCACAGAAACACACCAAACTTTTTAGATAGTCCCAATAATCAATGAGAAGGTGTGATTATTTAAGGAAACAGAGTCACAGAGGTTTGAAAACACTATCCAGAAACGCAGAGCTCATGAAGTAATGGACTAAAAATTCAAAAACAGTCAATCTGCCTTGAAAACTCATTTTCCTTTCACATCATGCTGGCTGCCTCAGAAAAGACAGGAAATTAGCAAACTTTTTAGATAGTCCCAATAATCAATGAGAAGGTGTGATTATTTAAGGAAACAGAGTCACAGAGGTTTGAAAACACTATCCAGAAACGCAGAGCTCATGAAGTAATGGACTAAAAATTCAAAAACAGTCAATCTGCCTTGAAAACTCATTTTCCTTTCACATCATGCTGGCTGCCTCAGAAAAGACAGGAAATTTCCTGGGAATACACTGGAGGGTCATTAGTCAGAACTACTAATATTAATACAATACTGTCACCCATAATGACTGTTTCCTGTCTGGATTAGATAATATAATCTGTGTTTAGAATATGAAGAAGAAATATCAGCTCAGCAAAGAATCAGCTATTGATTCAAAGAATGCATGAGCCCCCAGCGTTTTCTTGGGTTCCTTGATGGTGGTTGCTCTGTAGAGAAGCCAGGAGAATGTGTGTCTCACACTCTATTTTCATATATAAGCGAGGAAAGGTGGAGAGATCTGTTACTGATCTAAAGCCCATGTACTAAAGATTGCTGGAGCCATTCTAGAACTCTCTGGATACTGTATTCCTTAAAGTAAAGAATTCACACCATTGCTTTCTTTTTCTAATATTAATGTCTTAGCATAAAATATGATAAAGTTTTGTATGAACTATGGAATAAAAACAAGAAGACAAATAACATTTATTTCATAATCTCCTCATGAGGTAGCAGAACTGTTCCCAATTCAAAAGACTACACTTCCAGTCTCCGCTATTTCAAGTCTCATAATTAGTACCACACATGGAAACAGTTTTCTATCACTTTTCTTTTGGTTCACATTATATCATGAGTTTCCCCCTAATCATTACAAATTTCCACAATGTACCAAGATTGTCGTTTGGGGTATGGGTCACTGGGGATTCAAATCATGGGACAGAAGAGAACAGAAAGCATACCACCTGCTAAAGTCTTCATAGAAGAAAAGGCAACCAAAGCCATTGTCCAAGATGAGGGTGTGCTTGAGAGACAACCCAAAGTATCATATCAAAAGTCATGAGTGCACACTAAACAACCTGCCCCAAACATTAGAATAAACATTAAACTAGTTGGGGATTTTTAAATCCATTGAGATGTACTGAGTTAATAAGAGAGAGTTTTAATAAACACAATGATTAAATAATTTATATTCAAACTGAGACACTTGATAAATTGCCCTGGGACAATAATTATAAATGAGGGAATTCCCAGGAAAACTAAAGCAAATAATTGCCTTATTTATATTTTATAGGCAATCAAGAAGACATGAAAGACATAGTTCCCAAAGGTCCCCAGACAAGTTGGGTATTGTTGCACTGGCAATAATTTTGTATAATACTATACACTAATGGTGTCTCTGCTTTTGAAGGTATGGAGAGGGATCTAAATAATAATAGTCAAAGTAGCAGAGGAAAGTTATCTTTAATCTGTAACATTCTGATTTTTGATGAGGAGAATGCATTGCTGCACATGCAATAAAATGCAATTGAAAGGCAAAATGGCATAACTGCACAACATAGCATAGACTTAGCACTGGTATCCACTCAATAAATACTTGCAGGGAAAACTGGCGAAACAAATATTCAAATAATTTCATGTTGCAATTTTATGGACAAAGACAATGGCCCTGGAGGTACTTCTGGGCAATAGCCTGGGATCCGAGTTTCAGGTTACATGTACTGTCCTAACTTGGGCAATGTATGTAAAGGAAAACAGGTTGCAGATGAGAACTAAAATGTATGAACATGTAGTGAAATCATCTTTAGATGGTCTTGCACATTTAGAGCCATTAGTTATAAGCAACAGAATAAAATATGGGTGATTTAATACTAAGAGTTTCTTTAGAATCGCTGGGAAGCTTAGAGATACAGGTTTATTTAGAAAATGGTGTAGGTACTAGAGAAGACTGAACAACCTGACTTCAGACAAGGTCACGCCACGGCCCGTCTGGAAGATTTTGGGGCCACAAGCAATAGAGGAGATGTGCAACTGGTCAGAGATTAGAGTCAGGAAGTAGAGGGGCTGGGATTTGAAACTGATTTTGAACCACTACTGTAGACAACCCAAGAAGATACATGAGATCCACCAGACGTAGGACATCTTTATGTTTCATGAATGGCTGCTTCATAGACTCTTGACTTTTTTTTCTTTAAATATTTTATTTATTATTTTTGTTTTATGTATGTGAGTGTATTGCCTGCATGTAAGTGAGTGCACCCGAGTCGTGCAATGCTGCGGAGGTCAGAAGAGGGCTTCGGATTCACCTGGAAGTGGAGCTAAGGATGTTTTGTAGCCGCCATGTGGGTGGTGGGTGTTGAACCCGGGTCCTCTGCAAGAGCAGTCAGTGCTCTTAAACGCTGAGTCATCTCTCCAGCCCTGACTCTTGACTTTCTGTGACCTCTTACATTTACTCTGGATACACTCTCTGTACTTTTTCTCATCTACTGGTCCTCTAATCTCTCTATGGGTAGAGAATCTTCTCATGTTACATGTTGAATAAGATGTTTAACAAGGCACTAATGGAAGGGAATGTACTAGGGAATGTAGACGTATGCAACAACGGTGAATGGAAGAACAATTTATGAGAATTGCTGCTCCCAACCTTCATCAGAGAAGCTTCTTTTTGCAATGGGTCGTGGTTAATACAGAGACTTACAACTGGTCAAAATGAAATAATAAGTGACTGTGGGATTGCCCTAAATGGGACATCTATGTCAACACCAACCCACCCCCCAGCCCAAGACTCGGGGAACATTGCAGAAGGGGCAGGAAGAATGTAAGAGCCAGGAATTGGGGAAGAGTGCTGCAAGACAGTGCCTTCTAAACATGACAGAACGTTGCACTCATGAACTCCCTGCAGCTATGATTATCTGTACAAGATTACACAAGACTGGGCCCATTAACATTTCATCAAAGAAAGGAGAAGGGCTCATGAGACCACACCCCTCCCTGAGGGACTGTTGAGTCAATGGCAGCTCGGAGAAAGGGCATCACTTTCTTCAGTGGTGTAGCCACTGATAAGTTGCTCATGCTCTAGTAAATAACCTCCCGCCCATGTCCATGCGAGCAACCCTCATTAAGTGCACACACAGAAAAAGACACGAAAATAGGAAGACTTGGAAAGGAGAAAAGTTTCAGGAGGAGAGGCGGGGACATGAGACAAGGGTGACTTGGGGTTAAAGGGACTAAAATTGATTATATACATGTTTGAAACCATCAAAAAATAAAAAATAAATAAAAAATTATGATGTCTATAGCACAAATTGGCAATATAGGCATATTTGTCACCAAATAAAGTATACAAAAATCATAATGACTGAATTAGGAAATTAAATGCTATATTTTAAATAAACACACTCTAAAGTTATCCCTATCACAGCAGTGAAAAGGGTAATTTTGTACCAACAATACTCCTCTCTTTCTCCTGTCTCTTCCCTCCACCTCTCCCTGATCTTTTCCCTCTTTCTTCTTAATAGTTTAATGTACAACCCTTAGGTCTGGTAGGTGTTTCTACTTAGTCAATACCTCAGCTCTTTAGAAGGAGCTAAAACATAGTAAAATTTTTATTTTGGGTTGTTAGAGTAAAATTCCAGTGTCCCACCACCTTCTTCTCCGACAAATAAAGTTTTTGAACCTTCTTTATAAAAGACAGAGAATGAAAACGAGAAGTGGACCCAAACAAAGCAGTGTGTGTTTACTTCGTAGGACTCAACAACAACTTATTCAAGCAAATTTTTTTTGTGCTGTTCACTCACCAATTTCCATGGTTAGAACGGTGAAGAGCACAGAGAAGGTGTTTAATAAATGTTGGTTCAATGAATAAAGACTTTATTTTTAGTAATAAAAAAAAATGAAAGGGAAAAACAGCAGAGCTCGCTTCTCTCTTGCATCAAGAATGAAGGAGAAAGAGGGGAAAAGAAGGAAGGAGAGAAGAAGGAAGAGAGGGAGGGACAGAGAGAGGGATATAGGGAAAGGGAGAAGGAGGGAGACTGTCCTTCAACAGCCACTGAATTGCTAAAGTTCCCTGTCATTGGCCCATGAAACTTTCCCTAGACCACACGTCAGATTTGTTTTAAATATGAGGCAGAGCAGTCACTACAATGAAAGCAAGATTGGAGCATCTATTCATCTGTCCAGAAAAACCAACCCTGCAAGCTCTTCCCGCCTCCCTGGGAACCAATGGAAGGCGAGTCGAACAAGATCCAAAATGGAAGAAGAGAAATGGGACTTTGAACTCACATGGCCCAGTCACAGCAAAATTCTGTTCCACCATGATTTGTAGTCTGTTGCTCAGTAGAAAAGAATCTTGGGGAAAACAAGCATCTTGTTCTCAGAATGTCAGGAAAGAAAAAATAATTCGAAACCCAATCAGTGACTTTGAAAAAAATACAGCTTCCCCCCCCCCTCCTGGTTTTGGACAATAACTCCTCATACAGGAGGTTACTGGAATCAAGAACAAGCCTAGGCTTGGCTGGAGAGATGGCTCAGCAGTTAAGAACACTGGCAGAAGACATGGGTTCAAATCCCAGCATCCACAGGGCAGTTGACAACTGTCTATAGCTCCAGTTCTAGGGGATCCGATGTCCTCTTCTGTCCTCTGAAGGCACTGCACAACACAGGTGCCCTTACATATATGAAGGCAATATACTCATACACATAAAATAAAAATAATAAATTTTTTAAAAAAATAATGAATGAGCCTAGGAAATACATTGGTTTGCTAAGATCTAGGGATGGGGGTGAGTTCTAGGGTGTGACCCTTGGAAAAGATGGGAGCAGGGGTGATGTGTGTTGCCTGTTGTTAGAGATAACCAGTGAGTGCTCAATTAAAGAATGTTAGGTAGTCAATAAACATCTTTCCCAGTCAGGTCAGCCATTACTGGGAGGAGGGGGGATGTCAGTAGGGCAGGAAAGACAAAAACCTAGAGAATCATGTTACTTTAGCCCTGGAAATGGAAATTAGTGTAGTTACTGGATTTATAGTTCAACCAAAGTTGGAGGAGTTTTACAAAATGGCATGGCCCTAGCTGACAATAGTGACTCTTGAAACCTTTGCTTTTACTCTTTCCTTAAACTGTCTTGAGACCACACGATTGCTCCAGTTTTGAGGGTCAGGAATTTGGGGCTGGCTTGGCTAAGTAGCTGTCACACAGGATCTCTCCTATGGTAGTATTCAGATGTCTCCTGAGGCTATGGCTTCAAATGCCTTGCCCACATCGACATTCAAGACGATGTAGTCAAGTAGCTGCCATTTGTTTCTGACTGAGGGCTGGGAGCTCTGTGTGACACATATACACATACTCTCACACAGACATACATACACGTACTTTAAGAATAATAAAAATAACCTTTTTCCTCAATATATTTTTATTGAATTTTTGTGCATTTCATACAGTCATCTTAACGATATTTAGATCCCCCATCTTCTTTTACAGAGATTTTTAAAATATTATACTTCCGAAGGAGGGAAATAGAATTACTGCTTCAGTTCTCCCTGGTCTCTCTTCTGTAGGCTGAGGAAGAAACAAATGTCTGGGCAACAAAGGAAGCAAGACTTGGGAAAGCACCATCTAGAGGAATACTCACATGAAGGTACCCAATGCACATTCTCTGAGTGAGTGGATGTCTGAACAAGTGAATCAACAGAACCAGGAGAAAAGAGTTTAACTTTACCTTGCTTTACCAAATGAATACCTGGATGTGGAGGCCTAGTTCCCGGACTAGAGATGAAGGCTCTCAAGGAGCCAGGAGAGTAAAGAAGATTCTCGGTGGGCTGGGAAGACAGCTCAGTGGTTAAGCACGTGCCACACAAGTGTAGGGACTGGAGTTTGGATCCCCAGAACCTATATAAACACAAGGTAGTCACCCCTTGCCTGTCACTTCAGCCTCAAGAAGGTAGAGGCAGTGGATTTCCAGAGCAAGCTGGCTAAAGACTAGCCATGTCTGTGAACTCTGGGTTTAATTGAGAGAGCCTGCCTCATTGATTTCTGACGTTGACCTCAGGCCTCCAGATCCTCAGATGTATACACACATGCTCACCCACGTACATGCACACCCCACACACGTGCCTGCACACATGCAAACATACAAACACACAGACATTTGCACACCACACACAAAATACACACACACAAAAATGAAAAAAGAGAAAAAGGTTTCTTGGAGCCTCTGGCAAATGTGACACACTTTACTTTCTTTGGGTAAAAGCATGTGTCCTTGGTCTCAAGGACACTTTATAGGAAATCACCCCAAAATCCACACCAAAGCTATGTTGCCTAAACTGTTATCTGGTCCTTACAACCTCTATTCCCTTCACCAGA
The DNA here is from genome assembly GCF_000622305.1 of Nannospalax galili. NCBI lineage: Eukaryota > Metazoa > Chordata > Mammalia > Rodentia > Spalacidae > Nannospalax > Nannospalax galili. The sequence continues at coordinate 536,838 of NW_008336359.1, forward strand.
CCAGGCTGTTGATGACACGAAGAGAAAGCATTTTTTTCTCACTTTTATGTATGTCAAACTCTTAAATGAAAAAAAATGTTTTCATTTGTTTCAGGGTGGTGCAGAATTTGCAGCACTGGCTCCTTAGGACCCAGGGTCTTACCAAAGAAAGATCCCTGGCTTGTGTCTCAAAAGGAAAGCGCTCTGGGAAGAGCCCAGAACTTCTCTTTTTGCAACGTGCTACTTTCCCGGTATTTCAATAAACCCCAAAAGCCTGCAGGAGAGTCACCTCTGCCAAAATCTCGAATGAAATCAAACAATAGCTACCCTACCTCTCCACAATGAAAGCTTTCAAAAAAAATTCCCACCACCCTAGACTGCGAAATTTCTTCTCCTTTTCAGAGCTGAATGTCCGCTGAGCAATCTAGATTTAAAATCTTGTGACCCAGAAATACCCTGAAAGCACAGCACTGAAAATAAAATGGCTGATTGGACAAACATTAAATATTTTCTAACCTTTATGGAGATTTCATGTATTCTCTCTCTTTACCTCACAAGAACACCATAAATTTTGGTAATATTTTTTCTTATTGTTATTAGTATTTTGTAGAAGAAGGTAAGGTTGTGATGAGTGAAATAATTTGTCCAGGGACACACAGCCAGTCAGTGACAAAGTCAGAATTGAATCCATTCATTCCAGTGTGGTCCCAGCTCCCTTTTCCCAAGTTCACTTTATCTTTTAATTTTCAGAACCTGAAGACTGGAAACAGTATCACAATGAATAGCCATGGCCCTTTACCAAAATTTAACAGTTCTTCATCGGTTTCTTTTGATGTGTCTTTCCTCTTTCTTCCTTTCCCTCTTCCTGTCTCACTAGAAACCTGATTTGTGTTTTGAGGTGAAAATAGGTATTGAGGAGGGATCATACATACCACTATACATACTACACAGAAACTACATCCCTTATACCCCACACATATAGAGCCTACATACCACACAGCATACAATACATACATACACAAATACACAAGATATAGATACATACATGTACACAGCTTGTATAACATGCAATATATAATACACACCCACATAAACCACACACAAATGCAGCCTACATATCACACAACACACTCACACTCCAGACATATCACATACAGCATACATACATATAGCACACACACTTTTGTTGATCCATTTGAAAGTGAGTTGCAGACTTGATGAAGTGTCACCACTAAACATTTTAGTGTACACCTTCTAATAATAAGGATATTCTCCTACAAACTATGGTACCACTGCTTATCCAACAAAATAAACATGAGTTACATAAAAACATATAACACAGAGACCATATGAAAATTTCCATAAATGTTTGTGGAATGTTTTTCATAGCAAGTTTTTAACAGATAGGTAGATATCTACATGGGACATTGATGGATGATTTCAGTCAGATAGTAACTATAGCAAACTGACTACATTTACATGTCCTGAGACAGTAAAAATACAAAATTAAGGGAGCATTTCCAGTGAGTGTACCTATTCTGAACACTGGAATTTTCACTCTGAACACAAGTACGGTTTGCTACCCCCAGACACTCATCTATAATAATTCCTGAGGTTTGTTCACCCTGGAATTTTATGGCGCTAACAATGACAGAAAGGATAAACTGTGTGATTCACTCTGGCTTTGTGTTCCAAAATGCCAAGCATTTAGAGGGAACTTAGAAGACTGGGGAGTGAGTTAAGTGTCTGTAAACATCAGGAAGAAGGAAGGGGTACTTCCCATGCTGCTTTCATCCCATACCAGAATGAAGTTCTCCTGGCTAACGTGAAGAAGGAAGAAAATGGAGGAGGTCGGCACAGAGCTAACTGCTGATGTGGGACCCTGAAGCGGCAGAAACAGAGGTTGCTAATGTCAGCAGTGAAGCAGTGGTCCTGTAGTTGGGAGACGCTACACAAACAGACGCAAAAGCTTTCCACACTGGCTTCATTCACCCAACAATCAATGAGTACAACTTAAGACACAGTGAACTTCAACCTAAACTTGGGGGATCTAGAGGAGGGCTGACAAGAACTAATGATAAATTCTACACCTGCCAAATAGGAGCTAGAAATAGGAATTTATTTAATTAGCTAGAAAGGAACCATGGCTCCTTCCCTGCTGCTAAGGTTATAGTCCTCCATGTTCAGATAGCTCTAAGGGGCTCTGCACTATACGGGACTCCCTTTCTCAGCGGGGGGGCTCCTGCTCTCTGCCTGACTTACCTGGAAAGTGCCACCAAGCACAGATGCCTGACCTTATTTGGAATATGACCTTTGGCATAGTTACCTGCAATAAAACCCCCAGGTTTTTTCTATATGATAATTAGGCATTGCCCTATAGTCAGATGATAGGATCCCCCTGCCACATGTAAATAAAGCATACCATGAGGACCTATCAGCTGAGGCTTTGGCTGCTGCCTCCACACTATATTTTCCCTGACCTCCACTAAATAAACAGAGCTGTTTCACTGAGTCTGGAGCTGTTTCACTGAGTCTGAAGCTGTATCACTGAATCTGCCTCCCCCGGAAGGGCTTTCTTCCATCAGTGCTCACTGGCCGTCCTGACCCCGTTCATCGCTTCTGCTCCCTTTGTTCTCGTGGATCAGTGGCCAACGACCCACAAGGGGAGGGAGAGACCCCACACTCCTCTTCTTCCCCTTCTTGTCCATCAACACAGTTTCTGCATCCATGGACACTTGGCCTCCTCCTCCTCTGTCTGGGTGTCTGCCTAGTGTCCCTCTGTCTCTTACAAAGGCATTTGTGAAGGCATTTGAACCTGCCTGGATTATCTCTCCATCTCATAACCCTTAATCACATGTATGAGCATCCTTTTCCCTTATAAGGTAACACTTCCATTGTCTTGAGAGCTGTTATGCTGTCCTAGGTTCAGGACAGACACCAGTGGCCTAAGAAAGTAAAGCAATCAGCTTTAAAAGGTTCCTGAATTATGATGGAGGTAAGTCTTTTGTGCTTTTAATAAATAAGTTTATTTCCTTACTTTACTATGTGTTTCCTTCTTCCATATTAAATTTGTAAAGAAAAAAAATAAAGATCCTTAAGAGAAGCTTAATGGCTCATGCCTGTAATCCTAGCACTTGGGAGATGGAGGCAGGAGGATCAGGAGCTCAAGTTCAACCTCAGCTACATAGAGAATTCAAAGTCAGCCTAGGCTATATACGACAGACAGACAGAGGAAGATGTGGGAGGGGGTTGAACATTTCATTTTTTTAGTACCTTTGACTTTAATTGTTTTTACAATATATTTCTTCACATCATAGTTTACAATGATTCCTAACTGCTTTGAGAACACATTTTAAGCTGTCATTTGATGTCATTTGATGATTAGCTCAGCATTCCATGTATTATTCCAGTGACTCACTGATCCCCTGATTCAGTGTATTGTGGGCTTACAATGGTTTCTTTTGCATTGCCATTGTGAAATTTTTTTTCCAGTGAACTCTGCACAATACAATGAATGTTTTATGGCTTGAACTTGAAATGTCTCCCATTGGCTCATGCTTTGAGCATTCCACCCCAGGCTGTGATGCCTTCAGGAGGCAGGGCCTGGTTGGTGGAAGTAGATCACTAGGGAGGGCTTCTAAAGGCTACACTGCCCTAGACTCCCAGTCCAGAGCTGTCTGCTTCCTGCCTGCTACTATGTGAACAGGCAGTCACTTCACACCACTACAGCCATGTCCTGAGTCTCTTCTACCACCATGCCTTTCCCATCATTAATAGATGGGAATCTCTGAAACCATGAGCCAAAATAAACCTTTCCTCTCTTAAGTTGTCAGGTATTTTGCCAGAGCAATGAGAAAATTAGCCAGTACAATGAGTGTCCATACAGAGGTTTTAAAAGACTAACTTGGTGAGCCAGGCATGGTGGTGCATGCCAGTGAGGCCAAGGCAGGAGGATCTCCAACTTGAGACTACCCTGTCCCAAAAGAATCAATTTTCTTTTTTAAATATTTTATTTATTATTTTTATTTTATGTGTATTAGTGTATTGCCTGCATGTATGTGAGTGCACTTGTGTCATGCAATGACACAGAGGTCAGAAGAGGGCTTCAGAGTCCCCTGAAACTGGAATTAAGGATGGGTTGAAGCCACCATGTGGGTGCTGGGAATCAAACACGAGTTCTCTGCAAGAGCAGTCAGTGCTCTTAACCGCTGAACCGTCTCTTCAGCCCCAAGAATCAATTTTCAAAGGAGCAAACTATCCTCTAAACTCCATTATATGAGCAACCACTATTCTTTTTTAAAAAATATTTTTTGCCAGGCACGGTGGCACACACCTTGAATCCTAGCACTTGGGAGGCAGAGGCAGGAGGATCTCTCTTGAGTTCGAGGCTAGCCTGGTCTACATAGCAAGGTCCAGGCCAGCTGGGGCTACAGGGAGACCCTGTTTCAAAAATACCAAAATAAATATATATTTCTTAATTCACTACTTTTATGTGTATGAGTATATCGCCTGCATGCATGTAAGTGCACCCATGTGGTGCAATGCCTGAAGAGGTCAGAAGAGGGCATCAGATCCATCTTCTGGTACTGGAGTTACCAATCCCATGTGGGTGCTGGGATTCGAACACCAGTCCTCTACAAGAACAGTCAGTGCTCCCAACTGCTGAGCCATCTCTCCAGCTCTCCACTATTCTTTTAAATTGAGACAGGGTATCACTATTTATCCCTGGCTGGCCTGGGATTTGTTGTGTATACCAGGGTGGCCTTAAACTCACAAAGATTCACCTGCCTCAGCCTCCCAAGTGCTGGGATTAAAGGCATGCACCAACACATCTGATGAGTAGTGATTTATTTAACACTGCAATGAAAACATGAATCACTGTGTGACATACTAGATGGCCATCCCAAGGCAGGACCATCTGGCAGATGTGGATAAATGAGCAAAATCAAAACGGAGCCCTGTGACCTACCAAGATTAGTTACTGGATTCTTTCTGTTTCTTTCCATTGTCTCTTCCCTCAGATATTCTGGGTTCTGCCAAAATGCCTAGACAGCTCCATCACGCCCTCTGCCTTGTCTAAGGGCCTCCTCAAAGGCACCTCATCCATCATAGCTACTGCCTATTTGAGCCTGGGCTGTCCCTCCACTCTGCAGTCTTAGGCAGCAGTGGGGACAGAGGGCAGCAGAGTATTTCCATCCCAGGGTGAGTTGGGCAAATCCTCCCACCAGCCCAAGGACCTCAGAAGCTTTTGGGGGCCACTGAACATTTGCTAACAGCTTGTTTCTACTCCTAGAATGTGGCAAACTAAAATTTCTCAGGAGTAAAGGAAACATTCCCACATTCTTTCAAAGTTAAGAAAGGATTGCATAATAAAGAGAAAAAAGGAAAGGGATGAAAATATTTATATATGAAAGCCACAGGAAATAATGGGCCCAACATTGGATAGTTTTGAAGATTTATGAGGAAACATCTGTAATTTACATAACCCTGGGCCTGACATAAGTAAACATCAAAAATGCTGACATTTACGTTCCTATATTACATAATTTTATCTCATTACTTAAGTTGTTCCATTTTTAAAAATAATTTATTGAGAATTTCATACATGCATATAAGGTGTTTTGATCAAATCCATGCCCACTCCCTCCTGTCCAACTCCTCCCATATCTCCCCATCACTTTTTTCTGATAACTTCTTCTTCTTCCTCCTCTTCTTCTTCTTCTTCTTCTTCTTCTTCTTCTCCTTCTCCTTCTCCTTCTCCTCCTCCTTTCTCCTCCTCCTCCTTCCTCTCTCTCTCTCTCTTTCTCTCTCTCTCCCCCCCTCTCCCCTTTACTCAGGCATATTGGTTAGATGCATTTTATCAACATGTTTGGCCTTTGGAATGGAGTATGTTGCTAAGAGGCCCAAGGACATTTTGACTTTTAGCCAAGAAACTGGCTACCTTTCTTTGGGGTCTTTTCACCCTAAATGCCTAGCCAATTCCTGCCTCATAGTCTTATCACACCATCCTCTGAAGAGGTTACCCAACTTGAGGATAGGGAATTGGGCCACAGACCACTCTGGCTTCCTCCATGCTAAACAGGGATGCAGGGTGAGGCAATTGGGGTACCCCTTCAGTGGGTCTATTTAAAAGACTCCCAAATTGCATAACTCTTATCTGTAGGGGGGAAAAGAAATTCCTTGACTGGTGAATAGGAGATGTGAAGGAGAAGTAGAGGCAAGAGTAAACAGCATTACAAGTTCTAGACAGGGAACTAGAAAAAAGAACAGGGCAAATTTC